>NC_135550.1:32156675-32226675 GCF_964340395.1 Glandiceps talaboti | reverse complement strand
CAGCGCAGATTACATTACAATTCTAAGAGAACCTGTAGCTCAGTTCGAATCATTTTTTCATTTCATGCAGTTGAAAACTGCCGTCGTTAGAGCAGGGAAGCCTGCAAATATTAGCGCCCTTGAAGCTTTTCTGCAAAATCCTGATTTCTATGTGCCAAAGTTATTCTTCGATCGGGATAAGGACTCCAGAAATAACCAATTCTACTATTTAGGTCTCCAGCCGAAGTTCTTCGAAAATGAGCGAATCATAAATGAAACTATCCAAATAATCGACAATGATTTTTCGTTAGTTTTAATAACCGACTACTTCGATGAATCGCTACTACTGCTGAAAAAAATGTTTTGCTGGGATATAGAGGACATTCTGTACGTTAAGAAAAATCAGCGAGCTCATCGGAGCGAAGTGCCGGATGATTTAGCTACCAAGATCCGACAGTGGAATCGAGCTGACGTTCTTCTGTACGATTACTTCAATCGCACATTATGGAGGAAAATTAAAGAGTACGGCCCAAATTTTGACAGCGACCTTGCCGAATTTCGCAGACATTTACAAGATACATTTGAGGAGTGTATAGATTCAAATGAATTTGAGATTCAGAAAAGAATGAGAAAGAGACTCGAATACAAAGCAAAAAGTCATTCAACAAAATTTTGCAGTAGTCTGTCACGTACACATTTAGATATGCATAAAATGATATGGAATAGACAATACCCAAGGCAGAAAGTTTGAAACCAAGGTGTATAGTCTGAATAAGGTACATTTTGGTAGGATCATACTATAGTATCAAAATCAAATTACGTAATGAGTCCACTGAAAATCAACATCATTGTAATGTTATAGATTTACTTGAAGATGTCAGATCTGAGATAGTTAGCTTTATAATATTTGAAGTGTAAGAAAGAAAGAAAGGCGCTAACATTAATAATGATATACGTGTCCCTCGTTTTAAAGAAAGTCGACAACATTTCAGATGTGTTCCTTTTCACATAGTAAAGAGTAATGATTTGAACATGAGGAAATAACAGTGTTACATGTATCATGTTGATTTGTCACCATAATGTACCGTAACGTATATGTGTATGTGTATGTGTATGTGTATGTGCATGTGCATGTGTATGTGTATGTGCATGTGTATGTGTATGTGTATGTGTATATGCATGTGCATGTGTATGTGCATGTGCATGTGCATGTGTATGTGTATGTGTATGTGTATGTGCATGTGTATGTGTATGTGCATGTGCATGTGCATGTGCATGTGCATGTGTATGTGTATGTGCATGTGCATGTGTATGTGTATGTGTATGTGTATGTGTATGTGTATGTGTTGGTTGCGAAGAAGAGTGTAGTCCTACCAGGTCTAGATATGGTGCTTTTATGTGTATAAATTCACACACCTCGTCCTCCATCTGAAGGCTGTATTTAAACAGTACACGCCACTTTGCTTCACGACTTGATCAAGTTTAACGGGAAAGTGTCCATTGAAATAAAAATCAGCAAGAAATATAAAACACATAGGCTACATTCAAGACTCAAAACAGACCCGCCCACCCACCACACCCCCATACCCACTCCACTCCCATATACAGAAACATTTGTGATGGATAAAAATGCAATCAATAGAATGATGATGATGATGATGATGATGATGATGATGATGATGATGATGATGATGATGATGATGATGATGATGATGATGATGATGATGATGATGATGATGATGATGATGATGATTATGATGATGATGATGATGATGATTATGATGATGATGATGATGATGATGATGATGATGATGAAGCACTTTCAATTTAGGTAGCACATTCATTTGCTAATAAACTCTTACAAGATATCTTTACATGTAAATTTCGGTTATATTCACTAGTCATCAACCGTTATTACATTGATTAAGGAGTTCGTAGCTATTAGTAGAAACTGTTACTGTTAACAATTTGGAGAGACTTTAAAAATAAAAACAAAAATAGAACAGAAGCCTAATACACAATGTCTAAAAACTAAACAACTGTTGTGATATATAAAGACCTGAAATTAAAGTGCAAATTAGAATGTTCTTCAAGAAATATCTGCAGCAACTTTTTATGCGTCTATTTTTCTTCCTCACATTTTCATTATAAACTAATTATGGACGCCAAATATTGCTTTATAAGTTTATAAGTTTCTACAACATTCTACAAACTGTTATACAGCTGTATTCTGTTTTTTCGTAAAATTATGTAATTGTCATTTTGAACTGTGGCCTAAAGACGAATAAACATCTTTATCATCATTATTTATTATAAAACTATTTCGCACATTACATGTAACTACAGCATAGCTACAAATTGTTGTGTGTAGGATAGGATCGGAAAGGACTTGAGATTAACAATAATATGAACAGAGAAAGCACGAGAGACATCATGCATCCGCATCCAAGTGAAAAATCACTGGTAGTCGTAGGTGGCGTACTAGCTACTGCGATACATGGCATTCATACGACTTCTCTGTGGTCTGATATACGACACACGAGCCAGTGCGAGGATCCAGGAGTCACGACTTTAAACAGGGAGAGCATCATTCTCATATCAAGTCTGCTCAAAAGTTTTACGTCTGAAACTTGGCAGGTATACTCAAAAATCACAAATTTTCCATAGTTTATCATACTATTCATATTACTCAGAGACTTAGTATAGCGAGACGCATTTTGATTAACCAACGTGCTATCTGGTAGTAAATAACGTCATCCCCTCCGCGAATAATACTCGAGTCCTGTTGGCTCCTGAGTCCTGCTGGTAGTACAAGCGAGAAGTGACTTGGTGTAAGGTCGAATCTTTTGTGAGTTGCTGTCTGTTTTGTTCAGGTGAGAACCAAGCTAATATTTTGTTAAACGTAGTCAAACTAAACGAACTAACTTTGTTTGACAATAAATATTACTGACTCATGAAGACTCGCAATATAACAGAGAATTTCTGCCGAGTCACTCCCACCCACACCGTACCAATATATCTCTGTAAAAATTAAACGGGCCGTTCCAGCATGAACAGTCCTACGAGTACGAGTTCGTTTATCAAGTACTGTATTACGTGTAAGATATATAACTATAGATATATTAATGATTTGCATTAACGTATACTCCATGACGTAAGGTGTGAATTTTTGTTGACTGTTACAAACATGCACCCGGAAGCACATGTCAATGACAACACATGGTATGTAAATAATATGATTTAATAGTATTTCCATTCAATTCATATTTTGTCTTCATTCGTCCACTCAGGTAGCTAGTCAGAACAGATAACGTACAAATGGCTTCATTCAGACAAATTTTCAGCGTCACACGTGGTGCAGGTAAGTTTTGCAGAGGTTATTTATGTAAGGTCACATAAAGTTCAGACAGAAAAGAAAGCCCTGACCTGAATCATTTGGATGTTTATAGACGCTTGGAGTAATTATATATAGTCCACTGACTCAGTACAATTACTCCAAGATAGACGTGACACCTGTACCAGGGCCAGGGATGGCAAGGTCACGCTCTACTTCTTGGACTAAAGATTTTACTATGCGTTCATTTTTTTTAAATAATGGAAATGCTGTGGCAGCTTCAATACTTCGTGAGATGAATGTCACCCATCGGCCATCCATATCAAAATTGACATTGTGGCAAAATTTTTAACCCAATGTAGCTTTTTAATAGGCACGAGTCCCAGGCATGACTCCTAGTTCCAGTACAACCATTAACCATCCAGATTCGATACTAGGATATTTTCACAATTACACACTTTTAAAACAAAATTTGTTGTTTTCCGATAAATTTTTATAATGTATATTTTGAACTGAGATATAGATTATCGTCATCGAAAAATAATTTTTATCTAAATTTTTGTTGAGTGCTAGCATTCACATGAAATCGCTCTGAATAGAATCTCCATTTTTCATGGGGGGGGGGGGGGAGTTAATCTGTATTTAAGGTGTATGTTACTATGTGTATGTGTAACATACATAGAGATCAATGTCTACTATAAACTGACCAACCCAATCTTTGCCAGGTCACGTCAAGATATGTACTAACACTGTCATACCATTGCTGACTAGCAAATACTGATAAATGACTTATGTAATTAAATAGTTCAGACTTGTAGGACACACCCTGTCTGTACTTGGACTAGAATGTTCTTGTCATGGTACCTGACGGTAAATAAATTCCGCCATATTTGATCATAACTAAAAATGTAGCTTCATACTTCACACAGATACTGTATAACTCATGACTCCAAATTTATAAACGTGCCACACATATCTAATGTGACTGTTAGTTAGTAAAAAGGTCAGATGGCATGGGTCAGAAACTGCATTCACCCTTTGAACAAATATGGAGACATTGTTTGTCATGAAAATGTTTGTAAACATCAGTTTGAGGAAGAATTTTGAAACAAATGTAGGTAAAAGGGAGTTATTTCTATGATTCACTTGTTAAAAATGATATTGTAATCTGCAAAAAAGTCATGAATAAATTCATTAGTTTTTTGTTGGCAATATGCAGTACGGACAAGGTCAAAGGTTAACTCATGATACAGTACAGTAGTCTTGAAAGGACCATCATGCATCACAGGTATATTTGACAGACTTGCATACCTTGTGTATCTATTAAAGTGGCCATGTGGATGGTGATTGGGTATTTCATATTTTGGATTTTTAATTTATAAAACAATTTTATCATAACTTCCTACTTGAAAAATCAATGTGAAATGGCATAATATACTAAGTCCTAGTTTGTAACTCTTATCAATAAATTACTACTAGTAAATTAATAAATATGTCAAATCTTTGTTCTTGTACATGCAATAACAAACTGTTACCTATTTCTTTGGTGTTTTGCAATGTATTGAGTTACAAACACAGACTTTGTCAATGTTGTGTCACAATGATTTTTCAAATTGGAAGACATGATAAAATTGTTTTATGAATTAAAAATCCAGCATAAATACCTAATCCTCATCCATATAACCACTTTAAGAATCTTCCAGTTTTTAAATATCACATAGAAGCTGAGATGTTGGCTACTGTGGTTCTAAGCTTGATTATGGGAATACATGTACTGTTAATGCAGTAGACTACATGAAATACTTTCATTAATTGGTGATAGGTAAAATGTATACAACCCAGTCATTTAAACAGGGATCATTGCCAGCATTTAGAGTATCAAGCATGTGTTTATTCTCATACATCAAGTTGTAGAGTTTTATGGTTGATATTACTGTATCACATGAACAGTCAACAAAACTCACAATATTTTTTTGTTTTGATATTCAAATTATCATAATTATAAATCATCTCTGTTATTTAAAATGTTATACATGATTGTATATTGACACACAAATTAGTGTTATGTGACTTGGGTAGGTTTATCTTATTTATGTGTTAAAAATAATTGACAGTTACAGTAGAGTGTGAACAAACCAGTGAAAGGGGAATAGGACAATACCCACAGTAGTGATTTTCGCATATTATGAAGAATAGATCCTCTGAATTGTTACCCACAGTAGGGATTTTAGCATAGTATGGAGAATAGATCCTCTGAATTGTTACCCACTGTAGTGATTTTAGCATATTATGAAGAACAGATCCTCTGAATTGTTACCCACCTTAGTGATTTTAGCATATTATGGAGAACAAACCCTCTTATTATGGTAATAACCATTGTTTAACAAACTTACATAACTCAATGAACAAAAGATCACAATACTGTCTTCATGAAGGTCTATCTTAAAACTAAATTTGAAAAAATGGATAAAATGGATTCACATGTACATGAATAATGTAAATTAATATTTATAGTATCATGATATTTTGAAGAATGGAAATCAGTAAATACCAAATAATCATGACTTTATAACTCAACGTTTACGGTACATGTACAAGTAAATTACTCATCAATAGATATCAAGTCAGGTAGACTGACAGCAAAGATGCACTGTTAAAGGAGACATCACTTATTTTCCCATTTTAAGATCCTGTAGATTCAGTGAGTTTATTTGACAAATGTTATTTTTCTATAAATGATGCGGATAGTTTTGGATAAATGTAGAACTCCATGATTAGGTTTTTATTGCATTGTAGAAGGTAGGTAGGATACATCAATGAAAATTAATAAAATTACTCTTGGAAATTAAATTACTGAGAAATCTAGCAAAAGTTACACTAAGAAAAAATATGAGAAGGGCAGTGTAAATGAAAGCAATAAATCAGTACAAAAAAAGGTGTACTTATCAAAGATAAGCACAATCTACATGTTTTAAGTGTCCATTAATTCTCTTTCATATATAATGTTAACAATGCCTTGTTATACCTATCATTTTGCTATCCCATTATTTCATACTTGACCCAAATTTTCTATATCTGTTGTGCCTGTACAAAGGTCGTAGGTTGTTCAGCACCCAGGCAGGAAGGACAAGCTCATCTCGTAAACTTGCCGTAGGTGCTGTTTCAGCTGTTGCTGCAGCTAGTGCTGTCTATACAGCTCACAAAGTGTACTACCAAGACATTTCATTGAATAACATCCAGCCATTTGGTGCCGTCTTAGCTGCAACAAGTGCACCACAACCATCTGTAAGTACAACTATTTCATAGCAGGTACTATTTCAAAGAGATCTCATACTTGGAGATCAAAGTTGTTGTTTTTTTTAAACCATACTAGCCTTGAACTTGGAAGTAGAACCAATGTATTTCTGTGTTTACTGTAATACAGGACAACTTGAATGTAACAGTTAACTGTTGTGATATGTCATTGTCAAGTTTTGATCAAAGTGTATTACACCTCAAAAGTTCTTACTCAAGCTGTCATTGGTCAGAATCGAATCACATGACCATCATTAACTAGACTATTGCCCACAATGTGATATGCAACAAATATGTCATTGTCAAGTTTTGATCAAAGTGTATTACACCTCAAAAGTTCTTACTCAAGCTGTCATTGGTCAGAATCGAATCACATGACCATCATTAACTAGACTATTGCCCACAATGTGATATGCAACAAATATGTCATTGTCAAGTTTTGATCAAAGTGTATCAAGTACAAGGTTATAGGGCTTGACTTTGTACTGTATCTTAAATGTCATTTTTCCACCTCTTTCATTAATACGCAATCATTGTATTACCAGGTGGTATCAGGAACTAAGGAACATGCTTTGTACTTGTGGATTCACTTGTCACCTGGTGCTGATGTCAAACAGTGTGGTAAAGTTGTGGCCAACCTTCCAGCTCATGTAGATGCAGTTTGCCCACCTGATTTACGAGATGAAGAAGATGAAATCTGGGCTGGTGTTGCATTTGGCCCTAACTTCATTGCAAAGGTAATCTAAACAATATTTGTGGAAACTAGAGTTTGATTTACAGTTACCATTTTCTCTCACTACTGAACTCAGAATAAGATAACATAATAATAAGTTAGCAGGATGACATGCTACCAGGTAAATGTCCAAACTTGTACCTTAGAGATTATCATTGGACGTACTTGGCAAATTGATGGTCTATTGGTCTATGTAGACATGTCATGTAATTAGTTGACCAAATTTTGATTTATAAATCCCTTTGTCCATGTAATCAGTGAACCAATACTGGTTATTAAACCAATGTATATTAAGTCTGTGTATTATGTTGAGATAAAATATGTCTTCTTTCTGTTTGTTACAGACTCTTGGAAAAGCTCCCAAAAACTTTTACTATCCGGACCGTAAAGGTGCCCTAGGAGCAATGCCAAGTACTGGTAAGTCAATGGACATTAGCCCCCCCAGCCCCCCCCTCAAGGTTAATAAAATGAACATTCACTCTCCAAATTGTTATTATTCTGAATTACTATATTTTGAGATGGTAAACAACTTAATAGACAAACTCTTTGTCATTATGGGGGGGGGAGACATCTTCTTTGTCATTACAGGTGGTGACATCTTCTTTGTCATTACAGGTGGTGACATCTTCTTTGTCATTACAGATGATGACATCTTCTTTGTCATTACAGATGATGACATCTTCTTTGTCATTACAGGTGGTGACATCTTCATCCATGCAAAGAGTAATAAGTACAGTAAGCTGTATGAATTGAGTCAGAGAATCATCCGTCAACTACCAGCAGGTTCTGTAGAGAAGGCAGATGACATCTATGGATGGGTCTATCAAAATGGACGTGATCTGTCAGGTTTCATTGATGGTGAGATAAACTAAGTTCTGCAAGGCTTCTGAAATATCATTTTTTATATTTCCAAATAATATCTAGATTCAGAAGCAGATATAAGCTTTCCTTAAAATTCATATAAAATGCACAACATGCTTTTATTGTCTGTAGATCAGTGAATTAGGGAAGGAAGGTGTGCTCACAAACTATGTCAGTGAAGTATATGTGTACATAAAATGCTATGATCAGGACAGGTAGTAGACATATACATTGTATATTTGTACCTTTAAATAGATGGATAGAATTGTATCCCAACAGAGAAGTAACAATATAAGTACTATCATTTTCAAACAGATTATAAATCCTAACTTATCACATTGTCTGCTCCCCTCTCGAACATCTTAAACTGAAAGATTCATCATGTGGGGTCCTCCACACTGCTGTCATATAAGCATGATCAATGATGAACCATATGGTCCACATAAAACTATTCATACCAGATACTAAGCAGCCATGTATATTCATACA
Source organism: Glandiceps talaboti (assembly GCF_964340395.1). NCBI lineage: Eukaryota > Metazoa > Hemichordata > Enteropneusta > Spengelidae > Glandiceps > Glandiceps talaboti. The sequence continues at coordinate 32,217,985 of NC_135550.1, read as the reverse complement.
AGATACTAAATGTATAGTCATGGTACCAGATACCAAGTAGATACCAAGTAGCCATGTTTAGTCCTATCAGATACCATAGCAGCCATGTATAGGCATACCAGATACCACCAAGCAGCCATGTATAGTAGTACTAGATACCAAGCAGCCATGTATAGTAGTACTAGATACCAAGCAGCCATGTATAATTGTACAAAAATGGCTTTCTATTGACTCTGCATTAATCTAAGACTTATGTATCAATACAACTTGTACATAGAAAAACAAAGTGTAGTAAGGCATAATATAAGTACAAGATGAGGGAGAACATGGAAATACATATTCTGCCATGAGGTTGTTATTCCAGTATTAGTAAGTGATTTTACTGGATTTTCTCCTTATTAGGTACTGAGAATCCTGCTGATGATGATAGTAGATTTGATGTGGCTGTAGACAAAGCCAACGGCAGCAGTTATTTGGTAAGTTGTAAATTAGATTTGATGTGGCTGTAGACAAAGCCAACGGCAGCAGTTATTTGGTAAGTTGTAAAGTAGATTTGATGTGGCTGTAGACAAAGCCAACGGCAGCAGTTATTTGGTAAGTTGTAAAGTAGATTTGATGTGGCTGTAGACAAAGCCAACGGCAGCAGTTATTTGGTAAGTTGTAAAGTAGATTTGGTGTGGCTGTAGACAAAGCCAACGGCAGCAGTTATTTGGTAAGTTGTAAAGTAGATTTGATGTGACTGTAGACAAAGGCAACGGCAGCAGTTATTTGGTAAGTTGTAAAGTAGATTTGATGTGGCTGTAGACAAAGCCAACGGCAGCAGTTATTTGGTAAGTTGTAAAGTAGATTTGATGTGACTGTAGACAAAGGCAACGGCAGCAGTTATTTGGTAAGTTGTAAAGTAGATTTGATGTGGCTGTAGACAAAGCCAACGGCAGCAGTTATTTGGTAAGTTGTAAAGTAGATTTGATGTGGCTGTAGACAAAGCCAACGGCAGCAGTTATTTGGTAAGTTGTAAAGTAGATTTGATGTGACTGTAGACAAAGGCAACGGCAGCAGTTATTTGGTAAGTTGTAAAGTAGATTTGATGTGGCTGTAGACAAAGCCAACGGCAGCAGTTATTTGGTAAGTTGTAAAGTAGATTTGATGTGGCTGTAGACAAAGCCAACGGCAGCAGTTATTTGGTAAGTTGTAAAGTAGATTTGATGTGGCTGTAGACAAAGGCAACGGCAGCAGTTATTTGGTAAGTTGTAAAGTAGATTTGATGTGGCTGTAGACAAAGCCAACGGCAGCAGTTATTTGGTAAGTTGTAAAGTAGATTTGATGTGGCTGTAGACAAAGGCAATGGCAGCAGTTATTTGGTAAGTTGTAAAGTAGATTTGATGTGGCTGTAGACAAAGCCAACGGCAGCAGTTATTTGGTAAGTTGTAAAGTAGATTTGATGTGGCTGTAGACAAAGCCAATGGCAGCAGTTATTTGGTAAGTTGTAAAGTAGATTTGATGTGGCTGTAGACAAAGCCAACGGCAGCAGTTATTTGGTAAGTTGTAAAGTAGATTTGATGTGACTGTAGACAAAGCCAACGGCAGCAGTTATTTGGTAAGTTGTAAAGTAGATTTGATGTGGCTGTAGACAAAGCCAAGGGCAGCAGTTATTTGGTAAGTTGTAAAGTAGATTTGATGTGGCTGTAGACAAAGCCAACGGCAGCAGTTATTTGGTAAGTTGTAAAGTAGATTTGATGTGGCTGTAGACAAAGCCAACGGCAGCAGTTATTTGGTAAGTTGTAAAGTAGCTTTGATGTGGCTGTAGACAAAGCCAATGGCAGCAGTTATTTGGTAAGTTGTAAAGTAGATTTGATGTGGCTGTAGACAAAGCCAATGGCAGCAGTTATTTGGTAAGTTGTAAAGTAGATTTGATGTGGCTGTAGACAAAGCCAACGGCAGCAGTTATTTGGTAAGTTGTAAAGTAGATTTGATGTGGCTGTAGACAAAGCCAACGGCAGCAGTTATTTGGTAAGTTGTAAAGTAGATTTGATGTGGCTGTAGACAAAGCCAATGGCAGCAGTTATTTGGTAAGTTGTAAAGTAGATTTGATGTGGCTGTAGACAAAGCCAATGGCAGCAGTTATTTGGTAAGTTGTAAAGTAGATTTGATGTGGCTGTAGACAAAGCCAACGGCAGCAGTTATTTGGTAAGTTGTAAAGTAGATTTGATGTGGCTGTAGACAAAGCCAACGGCAGCAGTTATTTGGTAAGTTGTAAATTAGATTTGATGTGGCTGTAGACAAAGCCAACGGCAGCAGTTATTTGGTAAGTTGTAAAGTAGATTTGATGTGGCTGTAGACAAAGCCAACGGCAGCAGTTATTTGGTAAGTTGTAAAGTAGATTTGATGTGGCTGTAGACAAAGCCAACGGCAGCAGTTATTTGGTAAGTTGTAAAGTAGATTTGATGTGGCTGTAGACAAAGGCAATGGCAGCAGTTATTTGGTAAGTTGTAAATTAGATTTGATGTGACTGTAGACAAAGCCAACGGCAGCAGTTATTTGGTAAGTTGTAAAGTAGATTTGGTGTGGCTGTAGACAAAGCCAACGGCAGCAGTTATTTGGTAAGTTGTAAAGTAGATTTGATGTGGCTGTAGACAAAGGCAATGGCAGCAGTTATTTGGTAAGTTGTAAATTAGATTTGATGTGACTGTAGACAAAGCCAACGGCAGCAGTTATTTGGTAAGTTGTAAAGTAGATTTGATGTGGTTGTAGACAAAGCCAACGGCAGCAGTTATTTGGTAAGTTGTAAAGTAGCTTTGATGTGACTGTAGACAAAGCCAACGGCAGCAGTTATTTGGTAAGTTGTAAAGTAGATTTGGTGGTGTGGCTGTAGACAGCCAACGGCAGCAGTTATTTGGTAAGTTGTAAAGTAGATTTGATGTGACTGTAGACAAAGGCAACGGCAGCAGTTATTTGGTAAGTTGTAAAGTAGATTTGATGTGGCTGTAGACAAAGCCAAAGGCAGCAGTTATTTGGTAAGTTGTAAAACATTCATTTTAGTGGTAGGCTTTTCACCATACCAGCAAAAATAGACATTTTTAATTTTGTAATATTTCATTCTCTGGTCCATTGAGGCTTAACTTCAACACATTGCATACAATGTAGGAATAATTCTACACACCATTCAACACTTTACTAACATTGTTAAATCATCACAATCAGTACTGAATATATTGTATACTTTGTGCTTTTTAAGAATGCCAGACCAACTGAAAGGTTCATAATTTTGTAAATTTGTTTCCTCCAGATCACCCAAAAATGGGTCCATAGACACGATATCATCCAGAAGGAGAAAGGTAGGAGTTTATTGTGTATTCTTCAGTGTGATTTTTTTATCTTAAGAATGAATAACAACAGACATACAGCAGCAGTGATGTCATACCGCTTCACACGGAGACTTTTGAAGATTACAATTTAACAAAATGTAAGACTGTGTCATGATTTGAAATACATTAGTCTCCATTCTGTAAAATAAGTGTTTTGACCTGTGACCTTAGAATTAGAAGACGTATATTTGTTCTTAAGCGTGAATAACAAAATAATGTTTTTAATCTAAATGATTTACTATACTTGCAAGGTATTTTTATTGTATAGTAAATACAATCTTCTTATCATTGGTTGTTACCAGATAAGGTGAAGGAAGGCTGGGTAGGAAGAAACCTTCCAGACAGTACAGAGTTATCCAGGAAACCAGCTACATCTCATGTTGCACGTATGACTGGTAAGTTTGACCTTTGACCTTTCAAGACTGGTGGGGAGGGTACTGATACCAGATATGGGTGAAGGAAGGCTGGGTAGGAAGAAATCTTTCAGACAATACTGAAGGAGAGGGTATACCATGTATCACAATTTCTCAGTTTTGTGTTGATCAATATGGATTATAATAATGTACACACACAAAAAAATTCATGCATCAGTTATATTTATATCATTAGGATAGAGTGTGATAGTTCAATGATATATCACATGGTGGTACTTTATGATGAAGGTCATTGTAAAGTATGCAGGTATTACAAATCTAATTAATTATGCTAAACATATGCAAAAGCAGTAGTGAAGAAAAATGGACAGGCTGTACTATGGACGTACATTTGTGTCCAAGCTAGGGAGTTAACGTTAGGGATAGGAATGGAGTTACAGCCCCTAACATACACTGAAGTAGAAATATATTATTTGGAACTGATAAATGTGTATTTGGTATGTACCAGTATGTGTTTTGATTATATTATAGACCTCTGTAGTAGACCAACTACTTTTGCAACAGTCCCAAGAGAACTACGTGAATAAATTACGTGCTTGTCAATCATTCAACTCTCATTACAATGCAGTCTCATTATTGCCCCCAACACACATTAGCACTGGCGGTGTCTCAAAGGGGGCAAACGACTTTGGCGGTACGTCAAAATAACGATGAATAAACAATGCAAGGTCAGATTGTGAATGAATTTTTAGACACATGAATGCAGAAAAACGGGAAGAACAAAAATTTCATTCGTCGCATACCAGGATTTACGTTCTTCTTTTATTAGCTCACACATACACAATCATCTATTCAAAGTTTAGGTATGGGGGGGGGGGGGGGGGGGGGGGGGGGCGGTTTCCCGTAACTTTGCCCAAAGTCGACATTGTAAAAAAGAAAGGCCTGGGCGCTTGCCCGTGTGAGGGCGCAAACCCGAGGAATTACGGTATTTGTATTTGGTGTGTACTGGTATGTACCAGTATGTGTTTTGATTATATTATATATTTGGAACTGATAAATGTGTATTTGGTGTGTATTTGGTATGTACCAGTATGTGTTTTGATTATACAATGTATTATATATTTGGAACTGATAAATGTGTATTTGGTGTGTATTTGGTATGTACCAGTATGTGTTTTGATTATACAATGTATTATATATTTGGAACTGATAAATGTGTATTTGGTGTGTATTTGGTATGTACCAGTATGTGTTTTGATTATATTATATATTTGGAACTGATAAATGTGTATTTGGTGTGTACCAGTATGTGTTTTGATTATATTATATATTTGGAACTGATAAATGTGTATTTGGTATGTACCAGTATGAGTTTTGATTATATTATATATTTGGAACTGATAAATGTGTATTTGGTGTGTACCAGTATGTGTTTTGATTATATTATATATTTGGAACTGATAAATGTGTATTTGGTGTGTACCAGTATGTGTTTTGATTATATTATATATTTGGAACTGATAAATGTGTATTTGGTATGTACCAGTATGGGTGTTGATTATATTATATATTTGGAACTGATAAATGTGTATTTGGTGTGTATTTGGTATGTACCAGTATGTGTTTTGATTATATTATATATTTGGAACTGATAAATGTGTATTTGGTATGTACCAGTATGTGTTTTGATTATATTATATATTTGGAACTGATATATATGTATTTGGTATGTACCGGTATATACTGTATGTGTTTTGATTTTCAGGTGGTACAAACTTTCAACAAAAGAAAGTGACTGAGATTGTACGCCAGTCTCAGCCATTTGGCACAGTAACAGGAGAATCAGGGCTGTTCTTCATTGCCTATGCTGCCAGCCCAGATAACTTTGAATACATGCTGGATAGAATGGTTGGTGCAGGTAAGTGCGTGATTACTTAACAACAGTGCACTGACTTTAGATCTGCCTGCAGAGATATTCTGTAAATATTTTATTTTCAGATCACGTACACTAATGGTGATTACTCCCCAAAAATGTCACCTATCAGATTCTACCTGATCTCCTGTACATACATTTTGTCATACAGCCATTGTCTGTGATACATTTAAAGAATACACTAACATTAATATTTGACTTGCATTCACACTCACAGATAAAGATGGTCTGTCTGATGATGTGATGCGACTTAGTGAGTGCACCCAAGGTACATACTGGTACGTACCATCAAGTCAGGAGTTGGCCAGACTCAAGTGAATATTGAATAAAAATGAAGATAAAGAAGAACAAAGATAACAGTAGTTGACATGGATATTAGATATTCACAAAATATTTTGTATACGATATGTATATCAGTTTTAGTTTTAAGGCAGTTTTCAGTAGTAGTTATTTTCTTGTTCTTTTTATACACTTTGTGATTGGGCAGAGGGGGTGTTCCTTCAGAGAGCATGTTGACATTACTTGGAAATCTGTTGACTATAGAACTAAGCTGAAGAAACTCCATCCATACAGTGCCTTCAAAGTTTACAAAAAATGTAAGAACATGTTGGCTTTAGATTTTGTGAGAACTGTGAAGGTTATTTCACATTACTTCATTTTGCCTCAAAATGTACTGTAGAATTCATTTGAAAGGGTTTTAAAATCAATGTGTGCTATCATTGTGTAGATACCGACCTATTTTACACTCTATATGTAATCCAAAAACTACATTAATGTACATTATTACATATGTACCAGAGATTACTTGTACTGGAGTGTGTGCATACTAGTGGTATTTGCACTGCAGTGAAATACCGAAAACATTATTGTATACCTGCATACAAGTGATATTCAAATGTGACATGATCATTCATCAATGTGTCAATTTTTAGGGAAAATTGCTGTTTTCAATTAACATTGTGTAATAATAACAACCCAATGCTGCGTGAGTTCCAATGAAAGTACATATGCAGTAAACACTGCAAGCACTTTTGCAAATCCCCAAGTATGGCACACTTGCACTCGCATGTCATGGGGTTCTGTCATACTCACAGTATCAACTGTGTAATATACAGTATCACCTATCAATGTATATTGGCAAAACATTAAACAGGATTAAATAACCTTTGAATGTCTATACCTCATGTATACATGTTGTGATGTTAGTAATCAAATTTAGCTGAAATAATGCTTTTTGATACATTATGTATTTTCACAGAAAGGAAGTTTGTAATATTGTTACTGAAATCAAATCTTTTGAAATGATTACAGATGAAATCATGAGAAGTAAATTAGATTAATCAAATATTCCTTGCGTACTTTGTCAATGATAGTCATTCCGTGCTATATTGTACAATTTCTCTCTCTCTCTCTCTCTCTCTCTCTCTCTCTCTCTCTCTCTCTCTCTCTCTCTCTCTCTCTCTCTCTCTCTCTCTCTCTCTCTCTCTCTCTATCTCTCTCTATCTCTCTGTGTGCATGTTTTGTGTTTATTGGCCTTCTATTACTCTCTCTGCATGTTTTGTGTTTATTGGCCTTCTATTATGTACAAGTGACATTACACTTAACTTTGAGCATGGAGTAATTATAAAGCTTTGAGTGAACAAATATACACTGCTGTTATAGCACAGTACTAGTATCTGACTAGATAGTATAATCTGACGTTGGATGGTTGCTGCTTACATCGCTGTCCACAAGAAAAGTTCACCATTAAAGCAAAACGATGTCGTCAACTGTCATTTGAAAGGTAAAGCCAACACTATAAAACGCGACTCTCCGTTGTGTATATTTCTGGTTGAGATTTCAGTGACTTGGAGCACAGGATTACAATCCCGTCGTTGTATAGCGCCACCGACGTCATCATTGGGAGAGTACTCGTTTTAGTGGTCTGAGGTAATGGTGAAAACAGTTTTGGCTTGCTATTTATGCACAAAGAACATGCAGAGTATCACCATAGCAAATACAATTATCTCAAATACAATAACAGAACATGAAACAATTTCAAAGGGTAATTACTGTTGATTAAAAACAAAGGTATGGTATTTATTAAGTTTCATTAGTTTACAAGTCAAACTTCATTGATACTAGTACGTATAATTGATAACTAGTTTCATAATCGTTCTTTAAGCCGAAATCACGACGGTATCAAACTGTCTAGCGTTATTGTTTTCTATTCCGTAAATTCCATAAAGAAATACGAATGAAGTTGAGAGTCTTTCAGACCAAAACATATCGAGGAAACCATTTCCTTGACGTAAGCATCCATGGGAGATCACATTTTCAGTGTACATCAATTGAAGTACTATCCTTGCCCTCCTCCAGCATATCAACCCTATAAAACTCACAACCCATTTCCACTCATTGATGACATTCATTTTGGCCACTTCAGATATTTGTGTCATGTAGATATCGAATAAAATATGAAATAAACAAAGAGTTTGTTAATCGACAAAATCGTATTTATTGTGTACAACTTAATCAATAATTAAAGCTGGAAAAAAACACTAACATTTGAATATTCACATTTTCATAACACTCATTTAATTTCGAGATTGCAAAATTCGCATGTAGAGAACCAAAGGCAACGTGTACAATACATTGTATGATGTATATTATGACGTCATACTGTCGGTTCAAAATATCATTAAAAACATGTATGAAATGTTTACATTGCACATATGGAAAGAATTTCTATTTCGAATAAAAAAGAAACTGTTGAATGCAGTGTTTATGTTGTGTAAAGATAAGTATTTAAATCTGCAAATTGTGAAAAGATATGAATCAAACGAAGTTGTAAATTCTTATAGAAGACCAAAACTTTGATATTTGGACAGCCACTAGCGGGCGGGCGTTTCAATGTCCTGACGTAAAATGGTACAAACTCCGTTACCCAGACTCTCTGACTTCCCGCCCCAAGGAATGAGCCATCAGCGATGAGACTGTGTAATCGAGATTAGATTAAACGATTTAACGATGGAATATCATATATATGAGATTTACAAGTAAATGTTCAATTATTCCCATCGCTAAGGAAATGTTTCCACTTCAATTCAACGATCGTGATATGTTGTAACTATTGTAACTTACGTCCACACAGAAGAACCATGATGAAAACGAAAACTGCCGAAATGAACGTAGACCATAGTATATAGTATATCTAACAGTATATGTATATGTATACTTGTTTGAATTAAAGGAAATACAGTAAGCCAAAATATCCTTATCTTTTCAAATATCTTTCCTAATTTTTACATCGCACTTTCGTCTTTCATATTTTACTCTCCTCGATAATTTTGAAATCTTACAAAATTATCATGACATTTTGGAAACCGGTCTCTGAAAAGCAACGAAGCATTTATGTTAATAAATACTACTAGTGAGGCCAATATTGGCTAGGGATAATCCCTTCACATGTACAGTTCTCTGTTTACAACAGGTGCAGGGAATTAAGATATTTCCGACGGTTTTGCCCAAACGGAAATAAGTGGCCATCACATGTCTTTACAAATGACCATTAAAGTGAGGGGCGAAGAAACCGAACATTAAGAAATGACACAGTTTGTTCCCAGAAATCCCTATCGCCTTCCAAGCTGTACTTTGCTAGAGCCTCTTTTGAGAGCGTTCGTCTGTTGCGGTTTCGACTTCGAAGCGCCCCCTGTCGGCGTATTAGGTTGTGCCCCTCGTCTGCGGAGGTCTTTTGAATTTGGCGATGGCGTCTCGCACAGTTCTTCGTTCTTAGCTTTAATTTCTTTGTTTCTGTTCGATTCGTGACTTTGCTTTGGTAAAACTGGTTTAGGGTTGAGTCGAGCTGTAGGTTTAGAAAGAAAGAAACAAATGCTTTGGTAAAATCACGACACGGGAATGTTTTCTAACACATGGTGAACAAAATCAACATACTAATACTATGTAAAGTTTGCACAGATGTATTGGATTAATGCACCGTCAGATGAATTAATCACGTGTCGAAATTCTAAAATTCTAAACAAAGTAATGTGTTTGCATCCGTATTGCTATTTTTCACGTATTGTAAAAAAAAATTGCCGCCTTACCAAGAAATTCTTTGTTTGTGTCTAAACCGTCTAGTAACGGTTGGTACGTGTACCGTTCGTCTTCAGCTTCTCCGTCTCCTGAAGTAGACAAATAATGAGTACATCATTCAAACGACAGGTGAGGATCACAGCAACTTAGCGAAAGTGTTAGCAGTGGATGGTAAATCTCCCCTCCCCCCAAGTAATCAGAAGTGTAATCTTTTCAAGGACACGGAAGCCCTTTTTACGACCGGCCAGGCCGAGTATGAGAATATATTCATATAACACTGTTTATTGCCATCTTGGCTATGACCAAGAAAACAACTAAAATCAAAATAATAAAATCCAGTATTCCGCTCAAATAATTGAAGATGATCGACCTTTACGGACACAAACAACCAAATCCTTTCAAGGGCCAGTCCGTCATGAAGACAACAACGTACCCTTGAAATCTAAAATCTAAAATGATTTATTAGACACATTGACAGACTAACATGCAGTATTGGGAGTCATTATGTATATGGCAGGTATTGTCACTTTACGTAGCTTACTCATAAATGACGGGTAATCTTTGATGGGAGAAAGTGAAAAGATTTTTCACATCATTTCAAAGTTTGAGTGACCATGGTGATTTTGTTCTTAACAGCCCCCATGTTGTAGATTTAGTAGGGCAACAGTGTATCCCTGTCATTTATGATTTAATCATGAATCTTCGAATGTTATAGCCACTGAGGGACTTTGCTATTTTGGTTACAAATATCGTTCGCCAATACGTCAAGTCATAAAGCCAAGTCTCCGAGCTGTACATTTTATAGCTCATACACTTTGTTTCATCACACACAAATTTTTCTCAGAAAGATTGCTTACGCTCAGCCTTGAGTAAAACAAAAGCAGCCCTTTCTGTCAAGTACTGTTTGCCATAGTCTGTTGGATTGGTCAGAAGATTCATAACGTTACCCGTCTCATCAGAAAGTTCAACCAAGTCTGATAAAAGATAATAGAACTGCAGTTATTGAAAGTGTAAGGACACATTGTATATGGTGACACGTTAAAATTGCTTGTCCTCCATATACCTGGTGTGTCATAACTAAAATCGACGTAATTCTCCGTATAACTAGTATGTCATCGACGTAATTCTCCGTATACCTAGTATGTCATCGACGTAATTCTCCGTATAACTAGTGTCTCCTAACTAAATTTTTAAAGTCGACGTCATAGTTTGGAAAACTGCATTTCACGATTTTCATCCTCTATCTCCCATTCATCAAGTCTATCAGAAATAATCGCACTAGGAAGACAGTTTTTTCACACTGGGGAGACATTTTTTTCACACTAGGGAGACAGTTTTTCCACACTGGGAAGACAGTTTTTCCACACTGGGAAGACAGTTTTTCCACACTATACTACTCTTCCAGGAAGACAGTTTTTTCACACTAGGAAGACAGTTTTTTCACACTAGGAAGACAGTTTTTTTTCACACTGGGAAGACAGTTTTTTCCACACTGGGAAGACAGTTTTTCCACACTGGGAAGACAGTTTTTCCATACTGGGAAGATAGTTTTTCCACACTGGGAAGACAGTTTTTCCACACTAGGAAAACAGTTTTTTCACACTAGGAAGACAGTTTTTTTCACACTGGGAAGACAGTTTTTTTCACACTGGGAAGACAGTTTTTCCACACTAGGAAAACAGTTTTTTCACACTAGGAAGACAGTTTTTCCATACTGGGAAGACAGTTTTTCCACACTATACTACTCTTCCAGTAACGGATCGAACACGTTTTAGCATTGTAAGAAGGAAACAAGAACATAAACGAGAGGATAAAAACATGTTATAAGTCTGAATCACACAGTTATGCACAATGGATAATCAATCATTTGGACTTATTTACTAGTATTTATTAATTTGATATTCGTGACGCAACGCAACTCTCTCTCTCTCTCTCTCTCTCTCTCTCATATTGTGTAATACAAGTACAAACTCACCTTCTATAGCACACTCACATCTCTCTCTGATATTGTGCAGTAGAATTATGTTGAGGCAGTTTGGGTTAAATATCTCGCTCTTCCCATCTGAAAAAATAAACGAAATTAACATTTTAAATATTCGACAGAAACAGTTTTTATTTACGATGTACAGTGGCAGATTTGTCTTCTTTCTGACTGTCTGGTCTAGGGTAAATATTGATAAGGTTGTTCCATTAATTGGTAGGGAAAAGATTGGTTTGTTTTTCAGGTTGATTCTTCTTCTTTCTCTACCTTGCTTACTCTATAGGTTTACATAGTGAATACGTCAACAATATTTTGGGCTGTTAGGCTTGCAACTTTAGATAGTGCAGAACATACTCAACAGTGTATAAAAGGTAATCGTATTCAGAACAATGTTTCAATTTTATTCAAATCCCATGGTACGAAACAACTATATGTAACACCATTTTAGTCAGGCCATATGCACTCTTTACACTGTCTTATCGTAAATAATAAGTTAAAACAAGGCTTGAGATGATATCATCACATTGGTCTTTACCGTTGGTTACTTTGGCTCTGGCCATGTAATCTGAAGGAGTTGTTTGAAGAAAAAAGAGATACAATGTACATGTAAACTGATGACGACTCTAATACCCCCCTCCTCCCCAAACACACACACACACACACACACACACACACACACACACACACACACACACACAAACACGCACGCACGCACGCACACACGCACGGTTACGAAGACACACGCACGCGTGCTCGTACGAACTTTAAAATGACAGAGCCCTTATAACGTATATCACTGATTATCACGCAATCAAATATAATCTGACCATCATGATCAATTGGCAAGAAACAGTTTGGGCAAACGACTTTATGTGTGTATGCAAGCAAGTGTATTAATACTGTACACTGTACACTTATTTGTCTGTACTAAGTTTAACATTGACGGTTTTGCTTGGTGGACAGTAATACCTTCAAAGTTGTATATGATAGTAGAGTACAAATAAGTACATGCTTTCAAACAAACCACTACAATAGATGACCTGTCCGATATTATAACGATAGGTAGCATAGCAAACTCTTCCCCTGTGAATTCGGTCACAGTACGTCTCTTTGTGCTATTTGTAGTCTACGACAATTATTTACGAGTCAATATACTGTTGCATAAAGAAGCGTACCGAAGATATAGAAACTATCAAATGCTATCTCTGTTGTTAAATCGCACACACAAAAACCCCATAGACTGTTGAAAACAGGTCGTGACATTTATGGGGCTATATATATCCTTGAATCCTTCATGTTGAGTGTCAACACTTCATTTCTGATCCATGACTGACGGTTGTATATTTGACATGTACGCAGCGCTATAGCTAGTTAACTGGTTCTATGTTATTACTTCAGAATCTGTACTTTGTTAAACTACGTATACACGACTTGCTTGTGTGAATTGTTTTGTTGCGCATCAAAATCTAAGCAACAAGAAACAAACCTACTCGTTACAAACTTTACGAGGTGTTTTTTTTTTAAATGACAGACCCGAGAAAAGGCGTCAAACGAGTATTAATTAAATAAATAGAATCGTGCATGTGATGAACAGAACTAACTTAACCGACGATCATTAAACAACAACAACAACAACAACAACAACAACAACAACAACAACAACAACAACGGTATTTATTGTGTTAGGTACCTAACTTTTCCTTTGTATCTCTGGAAGTATCGTTCATTGTCAAAATGTTGTGTGTGTTTTTTAATTCATATCTTATGTATTGTAATATTATTAGGAGTTTGTATTGCAATTGTTGTTCTTTTTAAATATGCATGTATAAGGATATCAATGTGGAGCCCTCAGCGCTGTGTATTTGTGATGCTTATTGAGTTTTTACCCTGACTAAATATATAGTAATAATAATTTGTGATTCGGATATTCATCGCCTATAGGTACGGTAATTTCCAACGATCTTGGCAATGTAGTAATTTACGTCAGACAGAAATGACAGTATGACAAAATTGGTCACTTTGTCGTATACACTTATTTCAATGTGTATCAAAGAGTTAATTTGACGTATCTGGCAATTCACTGTCATTGCGATATTTCTGTTTTACAATTACTGCTGCGAAAAATATTTCAAGGTCACACGCAACTGTTTACAAATGAGTTAGTTGCTATGGAAACAGTCATGCGATCAAAATGGTTTTCGAATAAAGTGACAGTTGCACTATGTTTACAACCATGTACATTGTAAGATCAATTATTTCTCGCTACTGCATCGCAGAGACGAAACCCCAACAAAGCTATTTGGCTGGACCTCAATACACGACGATTGAATCTTATCCGGAGGACATACCAACATGTCATATCACTACGGTATTCCAACGTCAAGCCCCGAAGTCTAATTCCAACAAACCGATTATTATAAAAACTAGTCATCTTGGCCTGGAGTTGTGCTTACCGGGAGAAACTGAAGAACGTTAACAATGCATGTCTGTCGTTGTAATTCCATAATACATAGAGATTGCACCATCTAAATTAACATTGAATTAATGAAAGAGTTCACTGAAAGCAAACAGTGCCCTAGGTTTCCATCACGACAAAATACAGTATGTCAAATACGTGAACTGTATGTACTGAATGACGTCGACCAGAAGGGGTTCTAATTTGTTTTCTAAGTATATAATCCCTCAAACGTTTTATTGACAATAAATTCAAAACAAGTGGAAATGAAATAAATGAAATATTTAACAGTTTCAACCCAAGTAATATGTCAAATGTAAATAGTTTTCATTGATAGTCTGACATTCGAAAATGACATTATACCTGAAATGGTCAATGCTGTCAGTTCGACTGTGTAACTGTAAGTAAACCGTCTATGATATCTGTCAAGCAGTGTCATTTTATTCGCTCGGTTAAATATCATGTGGTGATCGATACTAGTATAGCATATATTTCGATGAAAGATAATATACAGTATTTGTACATTAATATAAATGGCGTTTGTTTTGTATAAGTTTAGTGACTATCTCCACTCACGACGCGATTTAGTTAGAGACCAGGATGGGCATCCAGACTAGTTTTGAGTCATTATCGACAAACACTGACTGAAATGCCACAATTAAACGTGGACGTTTTACAAAGTGTGTGTTTTATATGTACAGGCTCGCCTCTGACTCTCCTGGAGTTGTTTGTTAACATACGGTACGATGTGTTTCTTGTACAAACAATTTACACTAACGTCTGTGTCACATTAGATGTCACGTCTTTGGGAGCTATGCATGCACAGGGGACCCAGGAACCGTGTGACAAAAAAAAAACAAAACAAAACAAAGAAACAAAGAAACAAATAAATAAATAAATAAATAAATAAATAAATAAATAAACCATCAAATAAATGACAAATGAACAAGCAAACGAACGAACGACAAGTATAGGGACAAATAAAATAATTAAATAAACCAGAAAATAAACAGATACTCGTGGGGGTATACTAGATATGTTTTTTGTACCCATCACTATTTTTTTTATGTGATGGGTACAAAACATATACTTGTCGATCGTTCGTTTGCTTGTTCATTTGTCATTTATTTATTTATTTATTTGTTTGTTTGTTTTGTTTTGTTTTGTTTGTCACACGGTTCCTGTGTCCCCTGTGATGCATGTAGCATTTCCCAACAAACTGAAAATAATATCGACAACATTGCACCTTCTTAGCCCGCTTCTTGGGCACTGAGGGGCCTTGAAGACATGCATAAAACAAATCAATTGAGAACAATGTCGTTATCTAGATATGACTTGGCTGTTAGCAACTGACACAAATTCAACGATTCATGGTATCACTGGATCTGTCACATCAATACACTACTTTACAAACCAATGTAATTCGCCTTTCTTCAGTACCGGTAAGCAAAGCCTCACAGTAAGCCTTCTGCTGAACGCGTCCAGTTCGATTGCTAAATCACTGTATACGTTACACATAGATTATTTGACGAGCCGTTTCACACAGTGAAATGGAATTCGAATTATACGTCCTTGAAACATCATTCATTCAACCATTTTGAAATAGCAACTCGTATTTCTCATGTTCCTATGTACATAGTCATTCTAGGGTCATGCCCCTGTATATATATTTGTTTTTCTTTATTTAGAATTAGATCTATGAAGTTGATAAGAATTACGTCACTGTATTGTCATGTGGTAGAGATAGATACCTTACAGTGTAATATGATCTTGACACAAGGAGGACAATATTCTTCAACTGGCGCGGTGCAAGACAACATAGCAACGACAAATCGAAACTGTAGAGAAGAGTAAAGTAGATTTTATGCCATCCAAGTATCTAGTGTTATGAACTATGAGATAGTGTCAGACCTCTCTACTTCATATATCCTGTATATGTTGTTTTCCAATAAGTAGTTGAACTTTCAAAATGTCATTTTCCATATTTAGAAAAGAGTTATTGAAACAATGCCTGCTCTTTCTTGATTTTCAAACCCCAACGCAAAGTGAAAATGATAAGATGTGTATATACTTATCTCCCACTATCATATAATATATCATATAATATAATATACCATGCAATTATCTTAAAATGTTGACTTTATAGAAAATTCTTTGCTATTAAACTACATTATGAGTGTAACCATCGATCAATCACATTGTGTACATTTCGGTTTACTTCAATATCTGATATTAATTGATAACATTTTCATTAGGCCTACTTTGTATGACGCAACACAGAAACTCGGATCGATGAAATAAAATAAAATGAAATAAACAGAGAACTTAAAATCTATAATAAATGGACAATAAAATGGGGGAATGTCTATACTATATCACAGATGGGTTGGGTATTAAAATGCGTGGTTTAGAAATTTTTATACCAGTAAACGCTTTGTGTAACAATTGTGTTGTGTGCTAGCTTGGTCATGAAAACATCACATCCATCTCGTTATCTTAATATGTATTACCTTGAAAGCGTAATGATGTCAATCAATCAGGGTCAAATGAGGTCAGATTTGACAGACAGCCTTAGACAATATTGTCTATGACACTACTCAATAGATATGAAAGTGTTACAGCAAGATTCAACTTACATGGCATTACCTTGATATGTATGATATAATTCATTGTACAAATGTCACTCTATTGTGTTCTACACAATGTTGGCTATCTAGAAATCCGACGTCTGTCAATGATACCCGTTATGTGTTCCTGGATCAAGCAAACAAGTGTATTTTATTGCCCGTTAATATATTCTTCATTTCTCACCACGTACACATGTATGAACGGCCGTGAACGTGATATGGAATAAAATCAAACAGGTATCAACTTATTAGAGTGGGCAAACACACACACACACACACACACAGTTTTTGACGCATTTTAGATTGGTGCTACCATAGATGGATATATATAGTGTACATGTAAATGAGCTATCTAAATGTTATTGTATTACTTTATAACAAATAAAGCTGTTATTCATTTCAAACGATGATTGAAAGATACTATAGTCTTTCATTAAGTGCACAGTTAACTATATCTATAATCTTGGAGACAGCAAATACCTTTTGGTCTTTTACGTAAAAGTACATCATTCTATGATCTGTGTTACGTTTATCTCAGTGTGAAAGCAAAATCTACTTGACTTTTTACCTTGCTATTTACTTTTTATCATCCAAGTACTTGAGTGTTTTTACTTCGGCTTACAGACGTCCCTCCCCCGTTATAAACACTCCGTTATATTCTATTGAACGGCGAATCAAAAACATTGACCTAACACCACACCGTCAACGGCGAAACATCGATAATTCACCTACTTGGTGTTTTCAAACTATACCTAGCTGTGTCACGCCCCTTTCTGATAGTACTCACGACTTCCACTGCACACATGTACAGTCACGTTACTGTCATACTATCAAAATCTTTATCAGATCCAGACTACGCTTCCACGGCAACACATGAGAATGAGAACAAACTGGGGTTATAATGCTAAAGTAATGTAAGCTAATTATATGGCTGTGTGACAGGTATGAATTAAACAAACTACACGGGTTAAAAGGCCAATATCAGTACTCAAATACAACCAAGACGATACATGCAACTTTATTGGTTGCTTGTAACTCAACAAATGTCCCTCTATTTCTGACAATGGGGAACAAACAAAATAAGACAGTCTGCTTTAGGATATACGAACAGAAAGAAAATATTAATCATGCGGAACTAATGCCTGGCTTTGTGTTTTCACGATGCTAAAAATAACACAGGTGACGTCAAATTTGAGAACCGCTCTAGCTAGACTTTCAAAGAAGAGGTCTTAAAGTCATTTTTATAGTGCCCTGATAAAGAGAAAAAAATCAGCAATGTTGGGACGACTAGTATTGTTGATTTATGCAACACAGAAATCTTACCAGAGATGTACTGTGGTATAGATACCTCTAGGGACGATAGACAGTGTACTTTAGGAATGTTGGGTAGCGTAGTTGCAGAGTAAAACATCTAACACATGTGCGTGTTCATGACTAAAGTAGAATAGTCAACATATATCAACAATCAAACCACAATCCACTACTTTATGGATGCACTACTAGTCGTGTACTATTGCTAAATCATATCTAACAAACGCAACAAAAACAACAAAAACCACATTATTACATCTTCTCATAATTCATGTTCCCTTCCTAGGAATACCCAACACTATTTTTAAAAAGCCAAAAACCTAACAGTGCACAGATTTTACTATCAGTATTACAGACTGTCAACGTTTACTGGATCATACACGAAGGCAAGATTACGCGGCAGTGATTTCTTTTAACTACTGGTAACGTTACTTCGCAGCCATTTAAGTTCTCGTCATAAACACTCACCTCCGTACTTAACGGTGATAAACATTGTCAGTATCTTGCAGACAGTCCCACATTCGCTGCTTCAGTATGAATCAGTTATATCAGACAGAACGAGCTGTAAATGTCACAAACATTTAGTCCATTTGAGTTGAATGGCAACAGACTAGTTGTTCGCAATCGATACGGCTTCTTTGAGGGCAACACAATAGAGTAGATGGTAGTTAACGCAAACGTCGAGTTGGTGTCACAGGACTAAATTGGTTTAGGATGTTACACTAACACACGGCTTTAGCTACAGGCAATTGAACCAATGTGCAAACATACTATACACAGCCACAAAGAACCCCAACTTATCGAATTTCAATAGTGAATAAACGACAACACCGAACATGGGTAATGAATTTCAGTCTTTGGGTCAAAGGTTCGCGATGGAGGCGATATTTCAACTCCGACTCAAGGCAGCGAGACACAACACCCTTTTCACGATATCAAAATACATGTACAATCGAGAGCAAAGCTCTCTTCCCAACATGCTGAGGATGTGACAGTTGCTATGGCAACACACGCGCAGACGCGTCTTGTACAGCGCAGGTTCGATGATAAGGTCAGTGTGTGAGGATCAACTATACATGATACGGTTGTAAGCACTCGCGAATAACCTTTACAGAAATGTTTTAAAGAAATGTTCACCCGTAGCCAAACAAATCCATCACATTGAATCAAGTACCAAAATAGTTTTTCGAACAACACAATTGTATAGTGTAAATTTACAAGTGCTTGGTAAAATGAGACCAAGCGAGACAAAATAAAGCAAATCATACCATTATGGTCTTATCATTAGGATCCATTCTATTATTTTCGTCATAACAAATGATCGATAAAAAGGTCACTGAAATGTACAAATACCTACCTATATAATGGATACTGTAAAAACACATCTATGATACAGCGCATGCTCAGTGACGATGACAGCACAATAAATAGTGTAGCACTTAATTTGCTTTCTTCAGAAGATGAAAAGGGGTCTTAAAGATTGTTAAAATCTTTAAAACGCTTAGTGAACTTTTCAAATAAAAGGTAGCCACTGATTATAGGCTTAAGGACGTGTTCTTTGTCTGTATTTCGAATTACACCTACCGATTGAGTGTTTTGAAGACATGTAGCAAACCATACGCTTAGTTACTGAAAAACTTCCAAGCCACAGAAAAGTAGGTATATGTCAGTCAATAACATATTGTAAGGCTGAAGTTATCTGAACAACGATAAAATTGTTGTTTTCAGTGTTGTAATAAGGTATGGTATTTATTCTGTCTAGAAATCGTATACTCTGTGATGTCTAGTAAAGTTTTCTGTTCCATAATACATGTAGCACAGGGCCATGTTTTGTTTTATGTTTTATATAGAAATCTGGATTGTGTACACCTTTGTTAAGTCGTTTAAAAACACAACAACTACATATGGTACTATTAGCATGAAATGGGGGGGGGGTAATCATTCCCTCTATCTTAGGCTACAGTGAAACCCTATATTAGCATGAAATGGGGGGGGGGGTAATCATTCCCTCTATCTCTTATTTACGAAGGTCAATTGTACAAAACATCGGGGGTTGGATTTCATTTAAATTTAAAGTACCTTTCGTAAAAACAATAGGTAGGCTACGATTTAATGGACAGGGTCGGGTACCATTAAACTTTTAATAGTCCAGTCTCACTTACTATGCACTTACTAAGTATTTACATTAATTTTCCATCCCCTGGTAATGGATTCCAAAGCTCGCAACTCATTGTCAGGGTTTACTAATAGAGTATAGAAAGTTGTAAGTGTCCATCTTTCTATGTTGATGTCAACCATACTTATTTGTCGGCCAAACATGGCAGCGAATAAGTGAACAATACAGTACACATAACACCAACTACACAATAATATCGCCTTTTCCCGCGAAACTGGGCATCTAACTGTAAAATTGAGCAGTTTAGCGATCAGTGTTACATAATAAACATCACATTTCAATAAGTTTAATTACATCTGTTTTTAAGAACAAACCCTCTCACTATTACCATAAATTAGAATCTCATTTGTTCCCATTCAATTTGTAAGATTTACACGTAATACGGCTTTGACGACTACAAAATTAACCCGTTATAGTCGGTAAGATTTTAAGCCATTGAACAAGTCTGCTGAAACTCCGACTGTTTCTAAGACAACGATTCAATTTTGTCATTTAATACGAAATCTGTAGGAATTTCTTTTCTTCTTTTTTTTTTAAAGCCGCCTTTCCTTTCTATTTTGCTTTGAACTAACATCAAGTGTTAATAGCATTAAAATGCCGATCGATAGTCGACAGGAATTTCAAGAAATAAGAATTGAACAAACATAAAAGAGGCGGCTATATGAGTATTAGATGGGATATAAAGATTTAAGAAGTCTTCTTAAAGTACTACCGTGATGTCTGCTCCTTCAAGGAACTGTTTCAAGATTGTACTGCCGTTCATGTAGTATTCGTATTACACCTATTTAAAACATTGGTCTTTTTATTCTTTGTTTACTGGTATATTCTCTGTCATCTTTTCTAGTTATTTAATCGACTCACTCGATTTCGAGTGTCACTTTTCCCAGGAGGGACAATGTTGAAAGCGAACGACAAAGTCGAGGGAGGGAGGGGGGGTTGTATTAGCCTAAATGACAGCCAAGCTATGCTTCAATTGGTAACATCCTAGCTCCTATCTGTTTTCTAAACATTAGGACATCACTGCACTAGAGACACAGATAGGCTACCCGTAATTGTTAGCAATTGTAAATGCTGTAATACTGCTGTATATAACACGTAACAGTTAAAAAGTTTGTTGTGAATACATCCATCACGTGCAAGGTGCTTGCTGTACACGTTCGAAAGTTGTCTTTATATTGTAGTGGGTGTCGTCGATACGTTTGTAGACGGTGTTTCAGTATTCAGATGAACTTTCACCTAAATACAGTCATGATTGTCACCACCTGGTCGTTGGCAGGTGTCATTCTTTACACACTAAATATTAGCTGACACGATTTGTGATGATCGATACACAGCAATGAAACTTTAAGCATACTCAAGACATTAAGATATTGACTTTGGTCACGTTGTTCAGAGAAAATATTGGGAAAGATACACTTAGTAATGTTACAATTCTTTTCTATGACCATGTCAGTAAAGCAAATAATTTTCGAGGCAGAAATTCCAAATCCACTAATGATCTTTATTGAAACTGTTCGAGACTCTTGTCCCTATACTGATAAGACCATGTGAATTCGCTCTGACAACATATCGTGTATTTTCATTTACGCCATTTGCCGAAAGCTCTCAGATTCTGCAAAAGATGGACCATTCGAACTTTTCGTTCATAATTTACTGGGGGGGGGGGGGAGTAGTTGAGTGGGAAATATTTTGGTTGTTTTGTTTTGCAGCCCATCTTCGCACTCTCAAAACATTTCATGGACCCCCCCCCCCCCATGAACCATGGGGGTAGACAGCATCATCATGATGGCTGCTGGTGAGGAGTTAACACATTATTGAAAATAACGTAATGTAGGAGGCCATTTAGAGATGTGTTATATCAAACTATTACGTATAATTTAAAGACTTAGAATACTTTGAACTTGGTCTTCAATAACTCAGTTATTTAGCTAGTTTACTTCAGTAGACTGTTATCTGTCTCTTATTTACTCTGAGACTCTCCCTCTCTCTGTCTGTTTCTGTCTCTCTGTCTCTGTCTCTGTCTGTCTGTCTGTCTGTCTGTCTGTCTGTCTGTCTGTCTGTCTGTCTGTCTGTCTGTCTGCCTGTATGTCAGTCAGTCTGTCTGTCTGTCTGTATGTCTGTCTGTCTCTGAGTGTGTGTGTGTCTGTCCGTCTCTCTCTCTCTCTCTCTCTCTCTCTCTCTCTCTCTCTCTCTCTCTCTCTCTCTCTCTCTCTCTCTCTCTCTCTCTCTCTCTCTCTCTCTCTCTCTCTAAACAGAAAGACATATTGCAGTTTGTAAGTCAGGTACACATCGTCATATGACTATCACCTGTGAATGAAATATACAAGGACAATGTTAACGGCCATAGCCAGAAATTAGGAGTAAACAATTGTAAGGCTCCCAGTCTATTTCTTCGCAAAATCTAGCCTTTAGTAAAGAAATCTGACATCGTGTAGATTCAGCGTCACTGCTTTGGTTTGTCGTGACGAAAGTCCAATATGCCTCAGGCCGCCATTGTTATATGTGGTAGGCTAGCCGACATTGTTTGTTTTGCCGACAGTCTATGCTAAGTGTGCACGTTAAAACCGCATTTCAAAGAAATTCTTATTTTTCTATAATTTTATTTTGTTCGAATGCATTTTAGACTGAAATCAAATAAGTCGGTCTAACTCTAACCTGCCAGTCGATGTGTATAAATTTTGTTCAAAAAAGGACAGTTGCAAGTTTTAGGGTTTTTAAAAAATCAAGTCATATGATGTGAAACAAAAATACCTATCCATGAAACTTGATGGTAATTAGTTTCTAATATGAGGAACTATCATTGAATTCAATTCAATTCATGTATGATGTGAATTTTAATTTGGACGATGAATACATTGTTTGAACATTCATTACGTTCTGACACGTTTCTTTATAATAACGTTTCTGTTTTTAAATTACAGCCACATAACAATTAGTACAGCAACACATCCAATTAACACGCTCGATTTAGCAGAGTCAATTAAAATCGAGGGGGATACAGACAAATTAGCATAGAAAATTAATGATATCGATATAATATTAATCTCTGCAGTGTATGAGGCTTTCTTCATAAACCAAAATCGTATAAACAACAACGTCAAAAACAAAGCAATCATTTATATCGTCTGTCTAACTGATGAAGCGAGCACATGATCTTTTCATGAGTGGCGGGTTCGGTACGTCGTGACTTTCTTATTTCAAAAAGATTTAGCCTGGGGATGCGTCCAGCAGGAAGTCTAGACCATCAACAAAAACTGCATGTCGCATGACTGCTTATACGTAACGTACGATCATGTACACAAAATGTTAATGTGGACATTCAGGAATCGAGTCTAAGCAAGTCTTTTTATTCTATTCTCCCATTTTGAGATCAAAACTGGTTATATCTGGTTTGACGCACAAACATCTGGTGCTCTCAATACTAAAGAATACTTCAAGTGTCATTTTATATCCGGTTTCTCTGGTCTAAAGGCACGCATTACCTGAATACTATACTGTACAATATACACGATTTGTGTGGACGTGTGATCATGCATCAGAACCCTTCACTTGGCCCCATCACCATCAACAGAAATGAAATAGAGAGGAAATCGAGATTCTAAAAAAAGAGAAGGGAAGGAAATCATAAAAAGGTGTAAATGCACCTGTACACTTAAATGTATTTTTTGTTTGTTGAAATGTTAGTTACCATGACGACGTACATTTCAAGTGCAGATCGCGTGACTGCTTCTTTTTCTATTTGAACTAAAGACGACTGGTTTCAGACTTCAAGTCTGTAGGTTCACGTCAAGTAATGTCACTTGATCTGTTGTAAGTGTAAGTGGTCGTACAAATACTTGTGCCAAGTGAATATTATTGATGAGGTTTCACATTTCGTTTATTCAGTTCACTAGTTACTTCAGTTTCCTAAGGCACGCTACTCTGGCTATTTGCTACATTCATTTCTAGTGTATTGAAGTTTTTTATACAATGACAGAAAAAATAAATATTATACCACTGTTAACACCTTCAATTCACGTCTGTATACATAATGGCCGCTTGGTGGCGCACTACTAAAGTTATACTACTAGGAGGCATTTCAAACACGTCTGTGCATTATAATAATTTTACATTTGGAAGTAAACAACACACTTTATGCTCTAACTTTTACCTTAGACTTAAAGAAAGCGAAAATACTGTAATTACTGCATGATTATCTGATTAAGTGATATTGCATGTCTACATAGTTTGGTGTACGTAGATGTAAAATATGGTACTGGTAAATATGTTATAACCTTCTCCATGACCAGATATTAAATAGACAAACCTTCATTTAACACAGTTCCCAACTTGTGAGTGTTTTATGGCAACGTTATTGTACAAAATCTCATAATTTATTTACAAATTTGCTATTTGACTTTAAATATGGAGGTCAAAGTCCAAGGTCAAGGTATAAAAAGAAATGTACCCTTTGGGGTACAGACGCTTAAATGCAGTCTTTGTGTAGTGACTTCTTGAGTTAACAGAGAAAGAAAAAATTCGGTCATTTCCCCTTGAAAATGTTTGTCAAGGTCAAAGGTCAATGTCTAATTAGAAAGCTCATCATTGATGTTTGGGTAGACACTTGAATGGTGTCCACATGTATAAAACATTTTGGAGATAACAGGCAAAATGTATCTTTTTATCACAAATATGGTCGCTACTTTGCTATACAGGTCAAGGTCACAAAATTAAGTGACATGCATGTATGTCTCACAGTCAAACCCACTCATGATTAAAATATCATCATCACTTAAAATGTTTGATTCAAATAGCTACGAGAAAAACCCTAATTTGGCTATTTGACCTTGAAGAAGACTTTCAAGGTCAAAGGTCTTTAAAGAAAGCCTATATTTGAAGATATGGGTTTGGGTGCTTGAATGGCGTTACTACCTATTAAATTAAACAAATATGGCTACCATTCACTATATTTGATTCAGTCACAAAATAGCGTGAGGTGCATATGTCTCGCATAGTATGTTACCTTTGTGCAAGGTTTTATTGAAATTAGTTGGTGCATGCCAGAGATACGAGGGTCAATGCACACATGGATGGACAGACAGAGATCCCAACATACAAGCCCCTTCAGGTAGAGGCTGTTGGTGGCTAATGAAGAGTAATGATAAATCTGTGAAATATTGTACTTAGTACATGTATGCTGATGGTTAGTACAGGTATACTGATGGTTAGTACAGGTATGCTGATGGTTAGAACAGGTATACTGATGGTTAGTACTGGTATACTGATGGTTAGTACAGGTATACTGATGGTTAGAACAGGTATACTGATGGTTAGTACTGGTATACTGATGGTTAGTACAGGTATGCTGATGGTTAGTACAGGTATACTGATGGTTAGAACAGGTATACTGATGGTTAGAACAGGTATACTGATGGTTAGAACAGGTATACTGATGGTTAGTACTGGTATGCTGATGATTAGAACAGGTATACTGATGGTTAGTACTGGTATGCTGATGGTTAGTACATGTATACTGATGGTTAGTACTGGTATGCTGATGATTAGAACAGGTATACTGATGGTTAGTACATGTATACTGATGGTTAGTACTGGTATGCTGATGATTAGAACAGGTATACTGATGGTTAGTACAGGTATGCTGATGATTAGGACAGGTATGCTGATGGTTAGTACAGGTATGCTGATGGTTAGTACAGGTATGCTGATGGTTAGTACAGGTATGCTGATATAGGAATACGGACTGACAGGACTCGGTTAGAAAGATGCCAGTACCTGTGTGGAAGATTTTAGATATCAGAAATTAATTTCTAAAGGGTTTTCCCTTTACATTTCGTTGGAATCATGCATGAAGTATACCGGATGAACAAAGACAAAGAACTCAGAACAAAGAATATGTAAATATACGCAACATTTATTTGAACAAAAAAAGTCCTATTAAGATAACGTAGCCATGAAACTAATCAATATAAAAACACAAAATTACTTTCAAAATGCTGAAATCAACTGTAAATGTTTACAATGGCAGTGTCTATCAAGGATATTAATGATTAATCAATCAGAATCTATAAAACAGAGATGCTAAAAATTAATTTGACATAACAGTACTAATAATAATAAATCAATAAAAATGAGTCTTTTGTTTGAAGGGGTACTAATTAAAACTGCATCACTACGATGCATGCCATGAAGTAGTAGTAATTAAAACTGCATCAATACCATGCATGCCATGCCCATGATAAAAAATTGTTTGGGTAGGGAATATTTCGTAACATGTTTCACAGTTTGAATTGTTAAACTTTTACTTCTCAGGACTTTAAGAAGAAAATATGTGACAAACAATTCTTTATGAAATTTCATTTTACAAATGTACAAATTTTAATGATATATACTGTATATTATAATTAGTCAATATATTGTGATTGTCACTAATATTCTTGTAACAGACTTTGGTATTGTACATATTTTCTTAGTTCAACTGATGAGATATAGAGCTTTATCACTATGACAACGACATAGCATCACTATGACAACAACATAGCATCATTAGTACTTCTCAGGAATTCTAAATGATCACACCATTGTGAAGATGTTTTAAATGTTGTGTTAGCAAAGTTGATGAAGTGTTTGGTAGGTATTATGTGATTTAGTAACAATCAAATAAGGACACTGAGACAACAAGGAACTGACACTTTGACAAATATTGTTATAAAATGATAAAATAAACTGAAATAAAACAAAGTAAAATGATAAAATCATGGAACATTTAGTCAATATACATTTGCAAATATACCCCATTCCCCCAAGTAAACAGTATCTTACAATACATTTGCAAATATACCCTATCCCCCCCCCCCCCCCCCCAATAAGCAGTATCTTAAAATACACTTGCAAATATACCCCCATTCCCCCCAAGTATGCAGTATCTTACAATACACTTAATGGTATCATTGTTTGATTTTCTTCTTAGGAGACCTCCTCAAATTGTAAGTTGTGATAGAATGGGATCTAAGTCTTCGCATTGCCAAATCTGTCTTCAGGGTGTCTTGTGTCCCTTTTCCTTTAGGTGATGGTGTCACATCCTCTTCAATGAGCCTTTTCAATGGGGTTAACGACCTCAACATCTCTCCTTCACCCCTTGAAGGTTTTGAAATAATTTGTCTTGTTTTACTGCTTTGCTGTGACTCGTGTTCTTGTAATGCAGTAAGTAGTCGTTCTGATCGGACCTCAATTGAAGGTAGGGACTACAACAAACACAACAATGGTTTAGACGTTTGGGTAAAATGGAGAAGGTGATTCAAGATATTGTATATATACAGAATTATACTGCATGAATATATGACACACCAGGACTTGACTCTTGTTTGGTATTACAACACAACCCTATAACAAGGCCATGTTGACATGCTACTATCAGCATATGTGGATTGTGATGTATGTTAATGCCTTTACATTCATAAGCATATACATGATGTCATAAACAGTTGGTAAGAACAGACTAGAATCCTGAATGCCAATACTTGTATATAAATGATATAGCTGTATTCTCTGGTAATAGGGTACTGACAACACCTTACCTTCATTAAACTTGACACATTCCTTGCCGTTGTCTGACAAGTACCCAACATACTGGATTTTACTGTAAAATAAAACACAAATCAATGTTTTATACAATATCCTAAAATGTACTAATAAGATACCAACTGTTTCTTTTAAAATTAGTGTTGATTTCAAAGATTCTGTGAAATAGTGTTGATTTCAAAGATTCTGTGAAATAGTGTTGATTTCAAAGATTATTCTGTGAAATAGTGTTGATTTCAAAGATTCTGTGAAAAGGTGTTGATTTCAAAGATTATTGTGAATTAGTGTTGATTTCAAAGATTATTGTGAAAACAATTTCTTAGTTGCAATGTGGAGATAGAAGCCAACATGAATTACTATCCTATATATATAATTTATTAAACTGTGATTCTGTATTTTACAACTATATATATATATATATATATATATATATATATATATATATATATATATATATATATATATATATATATATATATATATATATATATATATATATACTATTATCTATTATTCATATTGATATCACAGACTTGTGCTTTTATCAAACCCAATTTCATTTAATTCATAACGATATAATGTGTGCATAAAAAAACATGTTAAAGTAATAATAATCTGTGTTTTGTGGTAAATGTTAATGTCATGTTGATGTTCTACTTCATATACTTACCATCATCACTTATTGTATCTTCTAATTCTCCAACTTTTTCTGAAATATTTGGTTCATATTGTTCCTGTCAACAGAATGAGATTGCTATATAACACATATAATATTCATATACAGACAGTCTAGATAAGGCATAAGAGGTAAGGATGAAGTCAGGATTCTTGGGAAATGTTTAGGAATCTGGTAACAGAGGGGAGATCAAGTACTTTGCACCATAATTGCTGTGAGGTAGCCAGGCAGAAACCTGCAAATCTTACCCACTTTTTATCTAGTTACCTACCCCATAGTTAAAACACCGCCATGCACTTTATTGATGACTAGAATATGACTTTATTTCATTGATGACATTATATTACAGTATATAGGAAAGATTTAACATTATCCCATACAATCACTTGTACAATATTTCATCTTCCTGAGAATTGTTTTGTTTGTTACTTTATATAAAGGCACTGTTATACATTGTTGCACTTATTCTGGAATGGATATCTTTGTACTCTTTGATAAAAGTCAAGTCATCAATGGAATAGTTGTAATGTTGGTAAACAAATAATGTATAAATAATAACACAGACAAAGTCCCCAGGATTTCTAGTAGTCATGGTGATTATCAGTTTTAGAATTTGGTAGGAATTAGTAGTCAATTGACCCAGACTACTGCTAATATCAAGCCTTGTGAAGGGTAAAAAGATTGAGTGTTTTCTGGAACTGTGTGACAAGACATTCAATCAATTTTACTTACAAGTTTTTTATGGTAACAATTCTGTTCTGTTGTGATGTGTTTGATGATTTTTCTTGGGTAATATTTCCTTTTTCTTGTTGTATGTACAAGTAATTCATCCACAACTATAACTTGCTGCTCAGCTTCTGTCAGTAAGTCTGTATTTGTTGGTTCAAATTCTGCAAAAGGAGACATTTTCATGACATTTTCAAGTTACTAATGTTTTATTTTGATGTGAGTAAAACTTTGTTTTTAACTTCATTGTAGTAAAAGCAAGTTTGTTATATGAGTCACTGTTGAAAGCCATCTATCACAAATATTGTTACTACATTGTAGTTTGGACTAAAACCATACGATCATTGTGCTCAATGACCCATCATATTGAAGTCACTAATCTATCCCCATTTCAAAATAACCCAAAAAGTTAGTGTATATGTAGCATTGGTTTAAAGTCAAAGTTATGAACAGATTCCACTAGTGTTCAATATTATTAGTATGCAAATTTGTGATGACAGAACTTGACTTTCAGTCTTGACAATGCTGTTTTGATGGTTGAAATTTTGGGAAGTCAAACTTAGAAGTCCTCTTGAGTTCTCAGCCTAATTCTACCCTTGTGCCACTATTAAATATATATTTAATAAATAAACATGCATACCTTGTGTTTCATTCAGTACATCCTGTGCTTCCTGCCAACTTTTACCATCACATGATACATTCTCATGAATGGAGTCTTGGTAAATCTGAAGTAATAATATTGAAAATTACACATGGTTTACGACTATTCACTAATGCTTGTGACCTTTGTTTTGTTACTAAAATTAGTAGTACACTTATTATGGTATAATTTCATATTTTCATGTACTGAAGTGCCAATTATACATTTTTTATTTTTTTGTAATTAAAATCAGTAAATTTAGAGTATAATCATTTGTTAATTTATGATATATGCTGTATTATTCTCATAGAAGTCTGACCATCCCATAATATTATTAACACTGTGTTTTATAGACAACTCACGAGGGTGATCTAAACAAAATCAATCTGTCCATGTCTTTCATCCTATCATTTAAGACCTGTCTTTGAAGGGAGTTATCATTTTTACAGGGGGGGGGGGTGTCAGTCTGAACAATTGCCGAAAGAACTTAATAGTTTTATTCATCCCTCCTGTCGAAGTTTTTGAGAACCCAAACCTCCACCCCAAACTCACACTTTGCCAATTTAGAATTTGATTTTGTAACGTAACATATATCATGGGGACATGATAACATAATCACATTACATTGGATTCAACACAACTTTTAAAAGTTTTAATATTGGTAACTTCATATCACCACAGTTACTTCTGTGTATGCTTTATACTGAGTTTTGGTGTTGATGACACCATGATCATGAATAGTAAGAGCATCCATGGTAAGAGCCTTTTCTATCAACATACATGTACTACCAACAAAACAATAAATTTATGTACTATTCAATAAACAAATCTTTACACGTAAACTAATGTCAGAACATCTTAATATGAAACGAGTGAGTGAATGAAATACAAAGACAGTGATAAGCTGTTTCATGATGTACAAACTCAGAAACTTGTGTTGATATTATAATTAAGAGCATGGATGTATTAGTGATATCACTAATACATCCATGTTAAGAGTAAGAGTATCTGATAATTTTTAGTTCCCCAACCCCATCCCCACGTATTTCCTCTTTCCAGAGTTCAACGTTGTACAAAATGACAGCTGATTACTGGGATTAGCCAAAAAATGAAGTAGTAAACATCGCGAAAACATAAATAATTCGACCATCTACGTTATTATTTAGGGTCACTTTTGGTTCATCATCCATCCAGGCATTTTTACTCCGAGCTTCTGCAATGATTTCTGGACAGGAAAGAACGCTTTGTACGTAAAAGTTTGAACGATCAACTCTACGCTGCCCAGGATTGAAGGAAGAGTTGACCCCGGCCGGCCAGGGAGTTCACTTTGGCACTTACCTCAGCAAAACGCATTTTAAGACGTTGTTTCTGTTCATCGTCGAGGTCTTTCCGTTTATCTATGACATCGCTGATTCTCTCGATCCCACCGTTTGTCATTTCAGTCAGGGTGTTTTTGCTATGTACGGGAATCAATGTAGCTTGGCGACCGTCTTCCGGGGCCTCGGCCATTTTGTTTATTCCCGCGGAAACATCTCAAACTACGCGAGAAAAAGCGGGAATTCGCGATAACTATGCGAGGTCAACAGTAGTACAAAGTTCAAATGGGGTCAACGAAGTTGCATTTCACAACACTCGGACAGAACATGTAAATCTGTACGTTTGTATTAGCAAGGGAGAAAATACTTACAAGGAAAGCGCAATGGACGGATTCATAGACGCACATTGCCATATAGCTGCCAGTGAGTTCGACGGGGTGAGTAAAAATTGCTGTCCGACATCCGCGTACAGCTGTGTCTCATCCCAGGTTTACTTAGGTTTACTTAGGTTGTATACTGGGCGCAGGCCTCTATGTCCAGATCTGGTTGTTGAAGTCCTGTTATTCCAATTGTGCTTGTAGTGATTTTCTCTTTGTAATCATACTTGATTTCCTGGGTAGACCAGAACTTATCCAGGCGCTGTTCAAATGAGTGTACAGAGGGTGCGGTCACAACATGATTGTTGTGAAGTAAAAATACTGGTGTAGTCCAGACGGTATCCAGTCAAAACGTCCCCGGGTCAAAACGTCCCCGGTTTCCATAAGTCAAAACGTCCCCGGGTCAAAACGTCCCCAGGTCAAAACGTCCCCGTCTTTCCATTTTCCTCGACCCAAACTATTTGTGTGTGAGTGCGAGCACGGATTGTTTGGTGTAAGTTACGAAACGGTGTTTAGGTCAGGGGAAATGTGCTACATGGGCAAAAATAATCATTGTCTTGGGCAACCATCACTTTATTTACGGGAAATCAGACAGATTTGAGGTCGTAAAAGTCTTGCGTGTCAATATCAATGGTCGGTGAAAATGAGCATGTAAATCACGAACAGAAAATGGTTCGGAATATGGGCATCGATACTTGACCGTGTTTTAGGGAAGGAACGGAAACTGTTACACAGTCAAGTCTCTTGGTTAAATTTTGGTCATACCCGAGGACGTTTTGACCCGGGGACGTTTTGGTCATACCCGGGGACGTTTTGACCCGGGGACGTTTTGACCCGGGGACGTTATGACACGATTTTTTAGTATCCCAGTCTGCCCAGATCTGTTACTTGTGATAGTATCTGAGAGATCCTAGGCCTACGGGTCACAGATATTACCACAATTTATTCATCCTCGTATCCTATCACTGTACAGTGTTGTTGTTGGTTGGTTGTTTGTGTTTGTGTTTGTGTTTGTGTTTGTGTGTTTGTTTGTGTGTGTGTGTGTGTGTGTGTGTGTGTGTGTGTGTGTGTGTGTGTGTGTGTTTGTCTGTTTGTCTGTTTGTTGAAGTGTCCTATTTGGAACTTATCATATTATAAATACAGTTCTTAGTACAGTATATAAAGAAAGAACCAGATCCTCTGACTTATAAGAAACAAAGTATCGGTATACAAAATAAACAAATAAATAGTTGTTACATGTCTGAATTGTATACGGTGTGTTTGCTGCGATTGAAAGCATCATATAAAAGATTTGATATTGTAATTTGTCTTGTATATTTATATATGATTAATGTCATTTTGTCTATGAACAATTTCCGAAGATCCATGTTCCATATATACAACATTGTGACATCTCTATATAATTGTAGTATAATATTAAATACACTACAGTATAGTGATTTCACAATTTTTATTTCAATGTTCAAAATAACATTATTCATACTTCATTCTGTTCCACTTTTCAGGATCTTGATGAAGTGATCCAAAGAGCTAAAGAGGTAATTTTTCATATATTAGAGTAGTGTTGCCTTTATCTTGTTTGATGTAGTGTTGCCTTTATCTTGTTTGATGTAGTGTTGCCTTTATCTTGTTTGATGTAGTGTTGCCTTTATCTTGTTTGATGTAGTGTTGCCTTTATCTTGTTTGATGTAGTGTTGCCTTTATCTTGTTTGATGTAGTGTTGCCTGTACCTGGTTTGATGTAGTGTTGCCTGTACCTTGTTTGATGTAGTGTTGCCTGTACCTGGTTTGATATAGTATTGCCTTTATCTTAACCAATAACACAGAGACCATTGGAAAACAATGGAAAACATAACTACATACCTAAACTAGACATTCACAAATGAAATACAATAATACAACAAATCTACCTACCCCACCTATTCTAAAATTCAGCGTAATTGGAACCACACAATATTTTTGTATGCCTAACTTTACATAGATGATTGGTGGCTATGACAGAGTATACATTATGGATACATTCCTCTATGTTGAAGTATGTGGTTGTGGATTGTAAATTAAAGACATTTTGTATTGTACTCTTCCATAAAAATTATGTCGTAATATTTTCAAAAATATCACATAAACTATTTGTAGTTTATAATATTATCTCTTCATTTTCCTTTTACTCTGCATAGAATAAAGTGACAGGTATTGTTGCGGTCGCAGAATTTATTCCTGATTTTGAAAAGATCATCACACTATCAGAGAAATATCCAGGTTTTATATTCCCTTCACTTGGTTTACATCCAGTTCAGGTAAGTCTGACAATGTCAGTCCAGATAATTTGCTGTGTGTGATGACCATCCAGTCCAATTCTGTATCTGACAACTTTGCTGTGTGTTAGTTGTAAACAATATACAGCCGAGCAAATCATGTTTTCAAGTTTGTGTAATGACCCACAGACTTGTTGTAGTCAAATTATCACAAGCTATGTTTGTTAGAGATAGTACATGGTAAGAGATAGTAAAACCACAACAAGGCCCTCACTGTACAACTTTCACAACTCATTTCCCAATTGTTAAGTATAAAGTTACTATTTGAGAATACAAATGTGATTTACATTTGATATATTTTTTTTGAAGAATTGTGTACAAGATTAACTTTTTGTGTAAATTATTTTTGAGACAAATTTAAATACCCTCGTAATTTTTAATTAAGCTTCTTAGATATGATTCTTAATTGATCAGTTTGAATACTGATATTGTTAACTTGGTATTTAGGGTGAATGGTCAGAGGAAGGTAGATCTGGTGCAAAGCTGTGTCAGTTGGATGAAGCCTTGCCAATCATTGAAAAATATGCAGACAGACTGGTTGCCATTGGTGAAGTAAGTCAACTTGAAATTTGTATCTCCTTAAAAATAATCCCATCACTTGTATTTTAAGCTTGCACGTCATCATCAACGTATGTAAATAGTAACAAATGATCCTCCAGTTTAAGTATTAAAGGAAAGAATCTATGTGTAGTACATGTACTTTGATTTTCATTATTTAAGATATCAAATCTACATGACAGGGAATCAGAAGTTGTTACAAGTTTGTTTGGGATAGGAAAATATTTGATAAGGATAAAAAAAAGTGTGTTCCAGTAAACCGACCGATCGTAGTTTAAGCTACCGACCACAAATATTTTTTACATGCAAAAAGGTAAAATTATGACAATTTACTTCTATTTCCATTTTGATTTTCTTGCCAAAGTATCTTTGGTTGGTTACTTGTTTTTTGAATTCCATTCCAGATAGAAACAATATCTTTTCAGACTATAACAGCGCAGTCTGCATATTGTGTTTGTCTACTTCTGAATCACATAATGGTCTTCATTTACTTCTTTTACATCTCATCAACTGTGACGGAAGTATTGTGACCAACAAGTATCTTGTCTTTGGGCGGAAGTAATTAAAAAAAAGTAAATAAATAAATGTAAAATAAAACAAAATCCTGACCTACCTACCCTATTTTTTGTTTGTTTTTGCCTAATCTTGAATTCCATGAATACTACATAAAAATATTACTTTGCTTGAAATGTCTGAAAGTGTCAATAACTATTACTACATGGACTGTCACACATAATGTAGGCTAGGAATGCTGTAAGTTTGTTAACACTACTCAGTTTGATTTGACTAGATTGGTTTAGACTTTACTCCATGGTATGTGAAGCCAGCTGATGCCAAAGCAGAACAGAGAGAAGTGTTCAAGAGGCAAATTGAATTGGCCAAACGTTTGAACCTACCTGTGTAAGTATCTAACTGATGGTAGCTATTTTGTGTTCCATGTCTGTGTTCTCACCATTCATATGTGGAAAGTAAGACAGGAATTCAAAGTCTGTCACAGCAGAATTCTATCATTTATAGCCATAAAAATCATATCAACAATAAAGAGTACAAAGACTGGGATGATGTAATGAAGTTTAAAGTTATGTTAGGCTAGTGTTGATCATAATAAGTCTGAATTATTTTACTGTCAGATTTATGTCATCAATATCTTGCATCTGTGAAGAAAAATGTGTTATATAATTGAAATATTGATGATTGAAGTTTTACAGGTGTACTTTGTGTATTTTTCTGATGTACAATTTCTTGTTGAGTTGATACTTTCTTTGTAGGACATTTTGGCCCATCCATATTTTTTGCACAACTTCTGTCAAAAATTTTGTAGTTTATAAGTGCAGTAGTTTTTGGCCTTTTTTATCATTTCTATCTTGAAAGTTATCTCTTCATTAACTCTCTTCATCATTACCAGGTTTGGAAAAATGAAAATACTCACTTGCAATAGTTATAATTCAAACACTGGTAGATTGTGGTATTTATTTCATATGTTTAGTCATAGACCGTCCACCAAGAGGTTGGTTGATGGAGGGTCTATGGTCTATTCTGTAATTTTATTTTGATATAATTGTCAGAATCAATACCACATAATGAAATACATCAGAATTACATTATTTGTAGATCTTTGCATAATGTTTTATTTTTACATCTCAAATGTATTTATACCACTTTATTTTACAACACTTTATATCGTTTCTCTTTTTTCTTTTACAGAAATGTACATTCTAGATCAGCGGGAAGACCAGTTATTAATTTTCTAAAAGAAAATGGTAGGAACCTATTTTTTCACTACATACCAGTCAACATTGTTCAATTTCTTATTTAAATTTCTATTTCTTATTGTAGATATTTGCGTTAAATCCTAAAATTTCTACTCAGAGTCACAAAAATTTCTTTGATATGAATCCCAAATATTCACTGACGTCTTGTCAGCATTGTGATATCTATCAACTAGTAGATACAAGGTATTCAGATATGATATACAAATGACATTATGGATGAATCAGTTCCAGCCATGGGGTAATCCTCGACCTTCTTTGTAGAATTCTAACACTTCCAGTGTTGATATCAATTTACTCTTGAATAAGTTTTAGTGTGTATAATGGTTGGGTTTTAAAAAATGCCAAAATGGAAACTCAGTTACAGATTCAATCTGATTAGAATTTGATATTATAGTGAATATGGCTTGATTTGTGTCGTTTATTCTTAGTTTTTCCATGAGTGAGCACCTCTTCCTACTTCTGACACAATATGATAGGAGTTCATATTCAAATCCTGTACGTTATGCACAGCCAATCACAATCCATCTTACAGTTAACACTCCAGGATTGATATTGAAAACACACAGAACCATCAAAACAATAACATCGTTATCTGTGTGAAGTCTCTTTGAACAGGGTGTTCTGATTAGTACTAACTGTACCCATAAGTTTTCGATGTAAGATGCATTCTCATTGGTTGAGTGGGTTACTCAGCACACAGCATTTGAATGTGTACTCCTGTGGTATTGGGTCAGCTGTAGAAAGAAGTCACTCACTCTCTGAACATTACACTGCACAGTTTATTTGTAAAGTTGACATTCTTTCTTATTCATATCAACTGTATGGCTTCTAATGTTAATGTGATTATAACAAGGAATGAACAACCAACTCCAATTTACTGTTTTATTTGTAGGTGCTGATAAAGTTCTCTTACACGCTTTTGATGGTAAAGTGTCTGTAGCTAAACAAGGTGTACAACTTGGTTACTACTTCTCAGTACCACCATCTATAGTAAGAAGTGAACAGGTAAACACTTTATTCAGTTCTATATGCATGCATTCTTGAAATGCTGTCTTAGTCACCAATAGTTTGATTTGTTACATATTTGGAGACAGTGTGCATTAGAATCTAAGGTGTTGTTGCCACATGTTTCATCTGTCATGGCTGAGTTTCATTTAATGAGGATGTCTACTGTACATATGTCAACTAATTTTTTATGTA
Source organism: Glandiceps talaboti (assembly GCF_964340395.1). Lineage (NCBI taxonomy): Eukaryota > Metazoa > Hemichordata > Enteropneusta > Spengelidae > Glandiceps > Glandiceps talaboti. The sequence goes on along the minus strand of NC_135550.1, from coordinate 32,180,553 downwards.
TTACCTGGTATGCTGCAGCTGACTATAGTTGCTAGACAGAGATAATACAAGTGCATCATGTCACTGGTGCAAATAGTGGGGAATGACAAACTGGCAAAGTTTCCTCCATAGAGGGTGCACTTCATAAAGTTGACAAACTCTTAATTATAACATACCATCTCATACCTGTTACTATTTCATGGCAAACAGAGAGAAATCATTTGCCATAGTTTGAAATGTCTTGTCTTGAATTCTTAAATAATTGACTATAAATAAAGAAACGAGATGTCCCAAGTCAGGAAAGATTAATTTTTACCAGACTCACAATATATTGGTTAATTAATTAATTGAATGATTAATTAATTACAGGATGTCAAAAGCTGGGTGACACTTCTAATGCATTTTTAAATGTGAATCAGTGCAAGAAATCAGACTTATAATGATATTTTCTTTGTATCACAGAAAAAGAAATTAGTTGAAGCTATACCATTAGACAATCTCTTATTGGAAACAGACTCCCCAGCTTTAGGTCCAGAAAAACAGGTAAGAATAAAGTGTTGTCATGGTGACAATGAAATGATACTGAATTGTCATAACTTTGCACTTTAAGAATTATGTTATTTTGTATTCTGGAAAATAGAAATTATATTACAATGAAATATGTGTAAAAAATAATGTATTGCCTTAAATGGAACCAGTCAAAATGATGAATATGACACAATGTATCTAGTTATTAGCAACTTTTAGAAATATCAGGCACTTATTTCATGATATCAGCAATCAGACTTACTATATGATAGCTTGGATGTACTATATGTTGTTAATGCATTCAAACTATGATGGTTCATGTATGGCCATAGAATGAACTCACAGATCTGTGAGCTAAATGCTCAATCCCTTCTACATTTACTATTAAAGTCTGCCATCTATGACAAATCTGTCATCACATGTGTACAGGTACACTATACCCCCCAAAATTGTCATTTATCATCAGTATTTGCATATTATTCATAAGCAACGATATGAACATTCATGCAACAATTACCATTGATAAGTATCTGTAGTACAAGAGTACAGAAAATGGCTGCTGATTTTAATGGTACACGATTTATATCAACAACTACTATTTTCTAAATTTTGCCAGCAGTTTCTACTAAATACCTTTTGACATGGCAATTTACACTAGAATGGTGTCTGTGTTTGTTTCAATGGGTAATGTCACTACAATGCATAAACCAAACATCATCCAACAATGTTACTCCAATGACAATGAATTGACATTCCAGCCCTTGGGATATCATGCATGTAATTTGGCTTGTGTTCAACAAAAGTTAGTTTTGTGTAAATAGATTGATATCGGTAGGAATGAATGGGTGCAGTGGTCTGTTAGATGTAAGTGGTTGATATCGGTAGGAATGAATGGGTGCAGTGGTCTGTTAGATGTAAGTGGTTGTCTGTTAACTGGTATCTCTAGTGAAAAGAATTGCCAAATTCCATGAAAGTGATCTCAGTAACCATGACATATTTACTGATGTGAGGAAGTCAATATTATTCCTTGTATTAAATTGTGATGTACTTTTGTATTTATGATAGATAGAACTGTATAAGGCAGAGGGGAAATGTGGTCAATCTTTGAATGATGTTAACAAATTTGTTTTCATGGATTTATCACTATTGTCTGTCTATATTTGAATTCCAGGAAAGGAATGAACCAATGAACATCACTATCTCCTGCGATGAGGTTGCCAAGATAAAAGGAGTTTCCATGGAAACAGTAATGCAAAAAACTACTGAAAATGCAATTAAGCTTTTTCCAATGATTCAGAAATTTCTAAAGAGGTGATGATAGATTTTTAAAAACTAAAAAAAATTTCTCAGTCAACATTAAACTTGACAGTTCAAGCGTAAAGCCTGTCATATATATATACATACCTGGGTAATATTCCAATTTCACCCTTCATCTTATTAACACTCATTCTTGTAATCTAGTCAAAAAACTCCATTAATTGTCATATATGAATAATAAAATGGAATCTTAATTTAGATTTCCGAGAATCAAACTTCCGTTGTTATTGTTTACCTTTTGTATATTTATCAGGTCATCTTTTATTGTGTATTCGTCATGTCGTACGTCAAATAGAAAATAAGTAGTTATCTCATAGGAAGGATAAAACAAACTTCTATTCAATTTATATTCCAATTTAAAATTGTGTAAATGTCACATAGTATGTATGAAGAACCTGTGTCCCTAAAACATTTTTGAAAATAATTTATATTTCAGAAATGTCTCTGATAGAAAATGATATATTTGAAGAGATCAAACAAAAGAAGATATTGATAAAAATGTACATCATTTCATTGAGTGTGAAGTGATGACAGTAATCATTGTACATCATTACATTCAGTGTGAAGTGATGACAGTAATCATTGTACTCCAAAGTGAATCAAAGAGTAAATCACTTATATAACATCAATATATTTTATTCCAATCACACTTAATAATATCACACATCAGTTGAAGAGTTATCAAAATGCACACAAAGACACTCCTGCAGGTATGGCAGTAATATTCACACATTAATCAAACTACATGTAAGCATTTTTAGCAATTTCCTGTAATACTAATCCATCTCTTGTTGAAAGGAAATGGTACAAAAGCAGCCATGTAACTTCACTTCAGCATAGTTCCTGTTTCTATGACAACAGCATATACATCTGCTTTGATCCTGAGTGGGTAAATTGCAAATTTCTAGTGTCAAGTCAAATTGGCAATCATCCAAATATGTGAATTTAATCTATTTCAAGCATTTATATATTAATACATAATATAATATAAACTCCAAAACACTTCTCTTGTTGGTTGGATATGTATTTGCAGCAATATCCAACAGCTGCATGAAAACAAAAATAGACATAAATGGACGGAAAGTCAAGCTACCATAAATCATGTTGTTGTTTATCAGAACTGTAGGGTTTTGTTCCTTCACTAGTATTCAGTATTGCTTGGCCACTAGGATGTCAGAAAGGAAATCCTGATGATATGACTTGCATTGGAATTGTACACCCCAACACGAGTAACACGTCAAACACTATACACATTTGTAAGAATAGCCTCCATTCTGAATATGAGAAAGGTCATCTACTGGTGACCCTAATCTAAACGTATTCATTCAGCCATAACCTACTATCAGCCATGTCTTCTTACAATGTGGTACAGAATGACTTGTAATACATCTAATGATGTCTACTAAATGGTTGAAAAGTCCAACAGTAGTTCCATTCTTTTTCCTGTCTTATAAGTTTGGTATTGATATGGATAGTTAGGAATACTGGCTGTACAGTGAAGTATTCTATTGTGTAGGTATTGTAAATTTATTTTATATCATATCTTTTAAAACTGACTCAGCTCATTAAAAATTCATACATTTCTGGACGGCTTTCTCTGACGGTATTGGTAGTCATAACAACATTTGTTATGTTTGAAAACAAGCAAGGCAGTGGGTGAAACATTGAAATTCCACATCTAAATAATTCCACTTCTGAAATAACTCCTTATCCTCTTTCCCAATGATTATTAAAGCATTTGTTTATTGTTACTGTAGTTGCCATGTCAACATAAACACATTTCCAGCACCTAAATTCTGTAATACTGAACAAGCTTATAAAATGATCACACGCCCTTCGCCTTACATTCTGTGCAAAAATACACCACACAGAATGTCTGTAAATTTGTGCATTTGTATGTTCAATCATACTTCCATGGTTCAATAGACCAGAGTTGAGATATGTATATAACCATATTGTAGAGTTGCACAAATCATCCCATCATAATTCAAACTGGTCCCTGTCGATGTCTTAAAATTGGTCAAATCGCCTCGAAATACTGTAGTGTTGAAATGCCTCAGGTTTGGTTTAAATTGCAAGATGACTGTGATCTATGAAACAAACGAAGGAAGAAATGTGTGGTTAGAGAATGGTTGGGTTCCTTCCTACACAGGAGGTTCACACTTGTACCTCTACAGGTACAATGCCACCTGTTGCACTACGTATTATGCCATACACCAGACACAAGCAAAATTAATTGTTTTATGTAGTTATGATATGTACGAAGTGTCTCACCAAGGGCTCTTGACGTAGAGTTGTCCCTCCTTGTCAATATTCGTGAAATGGCAACCGTTAATCTCGATATAGAATTACAATTTTAAATTACTCAGCTTGGGCAACGATCGATGACCTTGCTTGTCATAAAAATGTTATCACCTCCATAGTTTCACCACATACACCCTGGAGACGTGTCTCAATTGGAGCATGTATTTACTTACAGGATTAAGGGAACAGTGCAAAGTCAACGAGTTTACATAACCTCAATTTATTCTTCGCTATGTCGTCTGGGTTTCGCCATATTTGTTTTGCAATTAAATGGTTTGTTGTGCTGGAAACCTCAGACCACTAGTAAAAAGACCCTTTTTAGTGGTCTGAGTGGAAATAGTAGAAACACGCTGGATTTCAGTTGTCCTAATGTTGCAATTCGAAAAAAAATCGACCCCGTTGTTATATTGTATTAGCGTGAGCTTGATCATGGAAGTACCACCCACTTGATAAACTTATTTCGAATTTGAATGAATGAAACATGACCAAGTGTCAGACATTGTAAAATGGAGTTAAAAGTCCGGCGATCGACCGAACTGTAGTGGGAGTCATAGCACTATAGATTAAAGGCAAAATAACACAAGACAAACTGAGAAAACTCACATGATACATTAGGGAAGTGCCTCCTTTCGCGATGAGTCGGCAAGTCTGGTTTAAACTCGCACCTTGGTTCGCTTTCTTGTTTGTTGGCGTTGTCGAAGACACGACTTTGAAACGCTTCTGGGTCGTGTTTTCGTTCGGCTCTAAGCCAGGCCTGTCGACTGTTCCTTTCCACAGCACACCAAGACTCTCTCTGCATGTTCACATTGTACATATCTTGTGAATCTGCCATGATGAAAACGGTAATACGTCCTAGATAAGACTGAACACTTGAAATTGTTTTCTGTACGGTCTCAGCTTGGCTTGCTTCCGGGCGTCTGATCAAAAGTTTGTAATCAATGACGTATCACACCTTTTATGTTTACAATGTCCTTTCGCCTGTCTCCTAGCAACAGCTTTACTTTTCCCTTGAACGCTTATTAATCACCCATATTTAGCCTTTGCTAAGGTCATTACAAATTATTTAACTACCAAACAAGAAATTTTTAACTCTGGAAACTTTTTTTTACAATAGATTTGACAGAACATGATTTGACTCGGATAAATACATAAACCATAGTTCGGCCGCCGATTAAGTTTGAACGCTTGAGGGCGCACTCAAGAACGAAACTTTAAAGCTTTCGGACATGGATTGGAGTACATGTAGTAAGAGGGTCGAACCGACGGAGTCCACGAAGTAGTGAAAAAGCATGCGTGAAATATCACACATATTTCCAAAATGTTTATGGCGGCCGTTTTACATTAAAAGTAAGATTTAGTTTTGATACCTTTGTTATTATATGCCAACTTTCAGGATAAGTTCACTATTTTTGTTGTTCATGTCTAACATCAACACTCTCAAAAATCACACAATAAGAACAAATAGCTAAAAAAAACCTGTTGTATAATATTATGGTTGACTTTATTTCAACATTTTGCAGCACAATGGTCATTATTTTACACACTGGGTAATAATACAGGCACCATTTAACATTATAAATATTATCTAAAGATAGGGTTTTATTAGTATACAAAAAGTTCACAATCCAGTCACACACATTATCATGTTTAGGATAGTTTAATTGTGGAGTAATACTTAAGGAGTGTAGTACTTTGCTCAAATTAAAACAAATAAAAAAGAATAAACAAGTACGAGAGAACACAGGTGTTACTAATATTTTAATTCAAAACATTTATAAGAAACAATCAGAATCCCAAAGAACTAAAAATATGAGAACATGTTTATTGTACAAGTAGTAGAGTGGGTATTGTGAAGAACTAAGTTTAAGTTAATATTGACAAATGTCAAAGGGGCAAATATGTAATCAGGTGTTTGGAGTTTGGGTATACAGATGAGTACATATATCAAATTTAGTCATGATACAACGATATTGTCAGGCATCAAAGGAGTGTAAGGGTCAGAGTTCAAATGCCAAAGGTCATAATATGACATTAGATATCTAAGTGCTTTAATATAATAAGTGTGTGCTCATAGTATTGTTCAGCCTGTGTTGGTTTCTAAATAAAATACAAACATTACTGATTATAGCTTTTTAAAAACACACTGACGTGACTAAATCTTGAGTTACACATTTGTTACTTGTTAGGTTCTACCATCTACATGTACTACTTGGGATAAATCACAATTGCTGCAGAAGCTTACAAGATTTTCACATTTACATCATTCAAAAATAATATTTCAAAATAAGAAGTCATTGTATTTAATACATATTGTGCCATTGGTAATCATTCTATAACAGGAATGTATCTATTAAACTCTAGCATTTTTTGTAAAGTGACCTTTGACCTTTGGTTTGTACTCTGTCGGCAAAACTGAGAATGATTCAATCTTGAAGTAAACAGATAATATCTTTCTTGATTCAATCAAAACCTTCTCAAAGCATCATGCTCCCAAAGCCTTCTAAACTTCTGCAACAAGTACCATTCTCATAAGGTTAAAGCGTTCTCTCAAAAACATGACAAAATTCAGCTGAGTGTAAAATGACTCATTTCTGAATTTTGTACAACCCTGCTGTCTGCTGAAATTGGGGTTATAATAACACACATGGATTGAAAATAAATTTGACAGAATTTAAAAATCCTCCAAAAAAAAATAATTTAATTCACCCTTATGTACAGACAAAACTGAATTTCATACATCTGATCTGAATAATTCTTACATTGTAAAACAAGGTGCTATAATCTAACTAACTCTTTCATGAAATAATTGTCTTAAATTTCCCGACATCTCTTTGTTTGGAACATGAACCAACATTGTCTGTCAGTTTCTACATCTTCCAAATAACATGCTAACTTGCTCAAAATTATTGATATATTATTAAAAGTGGTAGAGTAACTCCTGACTGAATAATACCAAAAACAAACATATTATCATAGGTGTACTACTGGGAATAATAAATGTGTTCATTTCCATAAACTAGAAGAACCAACCCTACAATGGTTGAATTTTGGTTTGTTCCTATAAACTACTTTATTGATGTTGGAATATTCCACTCACATAATGGGGTTGTATAGTTTCACGTGTGGAAGCAGACACCATACTCATATCAGCTAAGCATGTAAATTTCTCTTTTACCTACAACACATATTAATGTTGGTATATTTCATGATGAATAGTGGGTTGTAAGTTTCAATATTATGTTAAGACTCTCTGTAGTGTTCCTCTGGCTAGTACAAATGAGAGAGAGATAAAACTACAGTGTCTATGTAACACTGGATTAACTTTACGCAAGTGTCATTCAACGTCATTAACACAACTTATCATAGCTGTATTTCTGTAAGAGAGCTTGCTTTTTTAAATAGCAGTTATACCAAAGTGGGGGGATACATAGTTACATTTCAGGTATATATTTGTCATCAGGTGTAAACATTGAATTCAGCAAGTTGTAATTCTATCAGTACACCATATAACTAAGGGAATACAACAGTTATAATGTATTATAATGGTGTTTAGATTGTTAACACATATAAACACAGTAAGTGGGGAATATTAGCGAAAGTGATCAAATGTTACTGCTACAATATGAAAAACCTTTGAGTAAAGTTGTGGCACTGGTAAGAGAACAATTAGCAACATTACTTGATAAATCAACTAGTAGTATTCAAATACTTCCATATTTATCAATTACAGTATATATCCAGCAAACAAGCAGGCTTCATTGAGTATTGTAACACTTATTTGCTCCTCACGAGCAAAGAACAAAGACCCTACTAGTTTACCACAGATGGCGCTCTCCTCAAAATGCCATCAACAGTTCATATTAAGAACCACTAGTGTGACAGTGGTATAACTGAAGTATTGAAAAAAGCTAAATTCTTCATATACAAGAAGGAGTAAAAAGTTGTAAAGTTTATTTAACATCCAACGAATGGCTGCATGCTATGATGGATGGTGACTGAAATAGAACATGCCTCAAAAATTGAATTTCAAATATCAATCTGTGGAGTAATGAACATTCCTGGTTTGACTATGCTATGTGTATTTCACAGGGTAGCACCAAATATGCAAAGAAATGAGATGCTAGGATAAAGTTAAGTTTTTATGAATAATTAGTGTAATTTTGAGCTTTAAGTACTATTTGATAAATTTTCTTGTCATCTGGATATTATTATCTTTTCAACTACTTGTAATTTTTTTTCACTTTCTTACCTTTTCATGTAAAAACACATATATATTTTTTTTGGTTCCTTTAAACTTTTTTTTTTACAAAGACATCTTATTTACCCTCTTCAATCAATACTTTTTACATTTTACTTTTATTTAAACTTCCCTCTAAATCCATTTGATCTACACCCCTGTAACAAGATATTCCATTCACTTACTTGTTTTGTTCTTTGAAGTTTGCTTTTTTGTTTTAGAATTTTAGAAATAATACATTGGCAACATCAAACTTTGTTTATTCTTTAAAAGTTTTAAAATCAACTTAGAGTTGTTCCTATACTTGCATATTACCATATAATAGTTGTTGGTTGTAGAAGTTTGTTGAACCTTAGGGTGTGTTGTTTTTGTGCCAAGTTTGTAACTAGAAACATTGCCATCAATTGAAAGACTCTAAGTAAACACCACACAGGGTTTCTTCTTTGAGCCAAAGTTTTTGCTATATGCATAATCTTTCATGGAAACACTGCAAATATCCTTTTTGTTGCATTATCTTCAGTGCCACACTCTCTTCATGCTTATTATTACATTTTAGTTACATTATCTCCCCATATCTTCTTATTACATTATTGCCACATTCTTGAGTCTTTGGTGTCTTTTCGCTATATTTTTGCCAGTTCTCTTCAGTGTATCTTGCTACATTTTTGTCACATTATCTTCAGTCTTTTTACTACATTTTGTTGCATTATCTTCAGTTGTTCTGGTTTAGCTTTAATTAAGTATACACTGTAAGGGCTTGCTGATATACAAAATGGTTTGACCACATTGAACAGATCCAGGAACACAGGGAAGTGTTGACAATAAACATCTTCTATACATAAATATCTCAGTATATTGTAAATCGTGTCACAAATGGACAATTATTATTATTACTGTCACCTTCACTCTACATAACAGTATACACCAATTATCCGGTGAAATTCAGAAAGTTTGTTTTCAGCTTAATACTAGGCTGTGCTGGCTGAACTGTCTTTGGTTTTTGAGCTGCAGCCATACTTGCTGTCTTCTTGGCCATAGATTGATTGGCACGCACTGCAGCCTCTAGTTTAGTTTTCAGATTTGGAGCAGAGCCCATGATTGTCTTGAAGGCTGCAGGGTACTGTGGACCAATCTTCATTAACCGCTGGAGAGCAAAGTCATGGAGGGATCGGCCTAACTTGGATGCAGCTGGCAAGGTGTTGGAATCCAATAATAAGGATATCAGAATGGGTACTAGTAAGGCAACCATTTGAACTCCTACAGTAATAGACAAAGTATATAGATTACTAGGGGTACAAGATAGACTAGCTTTGCTATTTCATGATCCCTTTTATCATGTATATACAGTAGTTAATATGTTGTGGCTATTTTTATCACAATAGTAAATGATCATTATTTACTAGTAGTATTATTGGAAATCACTTGAAGCATGTGCACATGTAGTGGATATTAGTCATGGTATACTTTTTGGTTTTTTGGCTAATTCATAAGAATAATTATGATGTGTATACTAGTATATGTCTTCTCTCTGTGCAGAGTTTGATTGAAATAAACATACTTCTCAATGAAATGGACATTACAGGTAGCATTTATGAATCATAGCTTCAAAGCACTTATCACGACTTATATATGTGACTGTATGAATATATTGTACTTTTATATACATATACACCAATTCACACACACACACACACACACACACACACACACACACTAATGATATATACGATACATCAACTCTGTGTCACACTCGTCATTGAAAGAAAGAAAGAGAATAATGCGATACACAATCCAAATCTTTCTTATTTTTGAGGGCAATAAATAGTATATGATTACAAAGTAAACTCTCTAAGTTCTAGTTTTCACTCATCTAGAGTAAAAAGAACAAATACTTACTAAATGATTCATCTGTGAGAGCTACAAAGTTCTCTAGTGTCTTGAGTGCTTCTATTACCACAGCAAACTCATCTTCATACTTGGATATATTGCTACTAACTTGATGTAAATATTCTACTATTTTAGGGCCTAGGATATGGATATATGGAGTACTAACATCTCGGCATGGATGTTGGAAGATTGACATTAATGTCTGCAGACATTTTATACGCACCTGAAATAAAGAAGCAGAAGGTGGTGTTTTTATTGAGGGTAGTAAATGTTAGCAGTGTATTATTGGTTCCTCTGACATTAATTTATAGATGATATCATGTACAGATAACTAGATGAAGGTTGAGTCCGTTTCTTTCAACAAGGAATATTTTTGTAATATTTCATCTTTTAACAAGTCTTGATGCATGACAGTCCAATTGGGTATTTTACAACAAGTACAAGTAAGTGCACTTTCTAAGCATTATTGTCATTTCAATATGAATGGATGTGATTACATAATAGGTCTGTCAATGTACACAGAAATACATTACAGGTCTGTTAATGTACATAGAAATACATCACAGGTCTGTTAATGTCCATAGAAATACATCACAGGTCTGTCAATGTACATAGAAATACATTATAGTCAGGACGATCACTACACTTGGCATATACACATTTGTTCACTCTCCAATTTTCATGTATGTGACATAGGAAGTAATGTTGACATCTAACATTTGCATATTTGATTGACAGTAACTTACCATGTGTTTACTAGACTGGAATGCTGTAGTGAAAAGGTCAATGCACTGTGATTGAAGGGTGGGAACTGTTGACACTGATGGTGGTGCTGACAGCACAAACACTGCTACTGCTAATAATATACTAATTTCATCAATTTTACTGCTCTCTTTGGTATCCTCACCTAATGACAAATGAAGATGGATATGAAAATTTAAATGATTATTACTTTAGTATTACATGTTTTACTGTATTTCAGTTTCACTGCAATGTATTTAAAGATTATAATCAATAGTATAACTCACTCCAGAATAGAAGTTGAAGATTCATCTAGGACTAGGGGTGGCAACCAAATTGTACCTTGCTAGGTGGTACTGTACCCCTTAGACTCACCTGGCTTGGCATAATCTAAGATTGTAGCAAGAGCACTTCTGAGAAGACCAATCCATTCCTCTGAACATTGACTATTTTGCACCTTACTAGGTGGTACTGTACCCCTTAGACTCACCTGGCTTGGCATAATCTAAGATTGTAGCAAGAGCACTTCTGAGAAGACCAATCCATTCCTCTGAACATTGACTATTTTGTACCTTACTAGGTGGTACTGTACCCCTTAGACTCACCTGGCTTGGCATAATCTAAGATTGTAGCAAGAGCACTTCTGAGAAGACCAATCCATTCCTCTGAACATTGACTATTTTGTACATAGTGTGATGAGGCTAGTGTTTTCAAAGACTGCAGTGATGTAGCTACAGGCAGTGCAATGTTGGTGTCCCCTGTCTTGATGGCAGTTTCTCTGATTACACCCGTTGTAAGAAATAGGATAGTTGGTAAAATAGATACACTTCCTGCAAAGATAAGTGGTGATTTATTGTAAACTTAGTTGTGGGTAAAATAAAAGGTTCAAATAAATGTTATGAGAGGTTTTGTGTATTGATATAATATATAAACTGTACTATGTTACCTTGTGTAAGCATAGACAGTGGAGAAGTGTCTATGGTGTAGGTGAGTGGAATCAAAATTTAGTCTTTTTTGCTTTTGCCACAATGTGTTCATGCAACAAAAGTTTTCCCTGGGAGTCTATTTGTATAGAAAACAAACTTATATTTAAAGAAAATCTCATGTTATCTATATTCAAGTATGAAGAAGATGTTGAGGTCACCCACTCTACAAATATGATAACCATTGGGCCATGTATATGTGTGTTGATTTACACTTATTTAATAGATAAAATTGGAATATTGAGAAGTTTTCTTCCCCTGCACCCCCCCCCTCCCCCTCCCACCACATCGCTGGTGACAGAGACTTGATATGCTATGTCATAAACTTAAAATGTTGGCTTACCTGCAGGAGTGCACAAATCAGGGAGTTTTGCCATGACTGATACAGCCAGTGATACTAACTGGTTACTTTCTTCTGATAACTGTAGACGTTTAGCCACACTCTGTATGGTAGAGTTTGGCATAGATGGATTCAAGGCAGGAACCTGACGTATTAACACACACAGACAGACTTCTAATGTAGCAAAGATAAATGATTTTCCAGGTATAATCTCACCATCTTCTCCACCTTCACCTACTATCACACTATCTTTCTTTTCATCTGCTGCTTTTTCTACAATGGAATTGAGAAAAGGAACTTACATAAGGAAAAGTCACTATTGTAAATTTCACCGATTCATTACTTTTGAGACTTGGACACCAAGTATATACAGAAAGTTTTGAGCAAACTTATAGCTTTGATATATAAGTATAAAAGTTTCCCTCTGTCTTCAAGGGTATACATTATGTAATGCAGACAACTTTTAACTATAACAATGTAGGTTTTCCTTTCAGTTTTTTTCTATTGTGTTGAGTATTTTGACCCATAAAGTCTGCTAAAAGTGCAATAAATCTCACCTAATTCCTGTTTTTGTTTATCAACATGTTCCTCCATTGCACCAACCACCTGTTTGACTACATCCATCACAAGAAGTTGTGTGACTGGCATCTCTCTGGTCAGTAGAAGTCGATGTAGTACATTCAGTAATTCTATTGCTAATATTTGGTCACTGCCTAATTTACTACGTGGTAAGGGTGAATCTAATAGTACATACAATGCCTTCAAACACTTAGTAATTGTCTCCAGGGGTTCTGATGACCTCGGATTGCACAAAGCTTCTATACATATACCTGAAAATAGAAATAAGAAGTGAAGGCTGATTAAAATGTATACCTATATATTCTTGACATAGACTCATTTTCATTTACATCTTTCATAAATCTGTCTGCCTTCACTTTGATATGTGGAAACTAATTCAACAAACTTGAATGTACTGAAAAGGCATCTTCTAAAATTCTTAAAACATTCATGACACTCATTGACAGGTTTACTCTTCAAACTTTGGTTATTTTGTCTTTGATAACATATAGCATCATTACAATCTTGTTTCATCTTTTGATGGATGTGATCTACCAAGATTACCAAAGATTCTTACCTTGGATTAGGTGGAATCTATCTGAACTGACTTCATCAGATGTCTTCTCAGTTGCTGCCATGACAGAAGCTCCTCCCAATCCCACCATTGGTGTCGTTCTACTACCAAAGGAATCACTCCTATCCTTCTTCTCCTTGTCCACATTGGCAAAGCCTCTATCATTCAGCCACAGAGCTGCAGCATACAGTATGGGTGCCCAGGACTTCCTGTAATGAGGTCTGGCACTGTCCATTGTCTCTGCATTATAGAATGCACCACCTTCTGGTGGTAACTGACTGGAGTAAGCAGGGGTCAGTGATAACAGTGCATGGTCTCTGAGTGCAGCTAACCAGTGTCTGCTTAGTGATGCTAGTTCTGGTTGTACTAATGTTAGTAAACTTTCTGTTGGTTTGTCATCGTCAAAGTCATTACCATTTGATGCTTCAGTGGCTGGAAGGGGTGGAGCTTGACTCTGTTGCATAGCAACAATATAAACCTGGATATTAAAAGGAAATTGAAAATTACTGTTATACAACTGTGAATGAAAATCTTGTATTTGTTATATGTGTCAATGATCTGACCATTAACTGAAGAAAATAATAAAATGTATTGGACAGCCCAGACCCTCCACTCACCATAGACCCGCCATGGTCAGCCATAAGTAGAGAATTCTACACCTAAATCTAGCATAGAACAAAGACTAACCTCAGCCCATGCTTTGAGTACTGCCAGTTTCTCCATAGTAGTAGCACTTTCACTGTACAGCATAGATGGTGCTCCTTTGCCAGTCTTTAGTTTGGCTAGTGATGATACAAGTAGTTGATGTACACGTCTTAAATCATTGAGATCATGGGCTACACCACTACCAATCCATGCACTGGAAACCTGGTCAAAATATATGTATGTATGTATGTATGTACAGTAAGTATTAAACATGGCATACAGTAAGTAACATGGCATAATTAAATTAAGTTATCACTGAATATGCTGTTTGCTTACTCACTGATTACATGTATGTGCAAACTTTTATAAGAAATTCTACCCTCAAAGTTGGTTTCTTGATGGTAAAATTATGTTATATAGATGTGAAATTAACACTGCCCTCAAACTTTTGCATCTTGCTGTTAGAAACAATCTAAACTGGTGCATACTGTGTTAAACGTATAAACAAAGAGAGAAATAGCTTGCCAAGGTCATGAATACAGGATAAATTACCTGGCAAGCCATAGCAGTAACATCTGGTGGTGTATCTGGAGAGAATGCTGGTCTGAGAGCAGCTCCAACCTAGGAGGAAACACATTGAAAAGAAAGTCATAAAAATCATCATATACAAGTATATATCAGTATGCATGTTCATTGCAAGATTGTCACAGCGACTAGGAGAACATTGAAATATGGTATTATATATACAACACCATATTCCTAGTCAGTGTAAGGAATGATAGTTGATGATATATAAAGTCTGTCTTTCTTCAGATGACTTACTAATACAAATAGAGTACCGGTAGCAAAGTTCACTTCATTCAACACATCAAATTCTATGACATTCAAATTCTATAAAAATGTAAACTAAACAATCTGCTAGAAAAGACTAACCTGTGCTTGAAACTGTTCTAGGATAAAATGTCCTGGAAATTCAGGTTCTGGTACTTTGGCAAACTTATTAATAATATCTTGTAACAATTCTAGACCTGCTTTCCTCAGTTGATCACTGTCACTGGTGGCAGCCATAAATGCCATCCCCACAAGGTCTGATAGATGTAACACCAAGTAATCACCTGTATTGGATACATATACAGTATAGGTGTAAGAAATACCTCAATAGAAAAGTTTCATCAGTTAAAATATTTGGTGCAGTGATTTCAGTCTGTACATAAATATACATGAGCAATACGACTGAGAAAGGCACAAAGTTATAATCATCAGTTTTAGTGTTCCATTTTTATATATATGCAGTGGAAATCCTAGATTTTCATGTTTGTTTAATCATTAAATACTTCATAAAAGTTATAATTAATATGACATTCACCTTTCCTTTCACTTGACTTCCTTTCTCTTGCCAGTGCCAGATCAAAATGTACTGTATTACCATCACAAACAGATATCACCTTTCTTACACTCTCTGTAGCAAACACTCTGGTCGGCCATCTTGGTGGTACTGTACACAAACAATATGAAATGAAAACATTACTCATATTTTACAAGAATCAGTGTTTGATTTTGACACTAATCTAAATTATTGTTCTCTTGACAAACATAACACTCAATCATTTTTGTAAAATGACACTTTTCAAAACAGTGCATTCAACACTCAGATGCAGAGAAAGCAGACTTTTAGAGGCTAGAAATAAACTTGTTAGATACCACAGTTGCATAAAAATAATGTAACTTGAACAAGACTACATATATTTTCGGGCAAAATCTAAAATTAATTCTGAACAGCTCTCCAGTTCATTTTACACTAACATTTACAAGTACAAATGCAAATATGATAAATGGTTTGTTTTTGATTCTCAGTTTCGAATATCAATTTCTCTAAAATGTCAAAAATTAATGTTTGGCGCAGTGTACATATATCTAATAAAGTTCATACCTTTAGGATGTGTGACAACTACATCAGGAGCTTTAAATGTTTGTTCATCATCTCCACCTTCATCATCTTTCTCCTCTTTATCAGCATGGTCTTCTTTTCCAGACATTGACATCTTGGTGTCTGTGGAGGGATAAACAATGGTATACAATATTTATCTCAAATCACGAAAGAATTGTATTGGTGTTGTCATGTGCTATACAACAAGACATTTTAATATATATATATATTTTTTTTTTCTTCTTCTAAAGTCAGCTTTTATTGATATCCTTTGAAAGAGCTACAAAACATTTACACTACACTAATGTATATATATATATCTTCCATATCATTTACACTATCAATCTCCTTTCTAATTGTATTATTAATCAGAACATTAACACTATTGCTATTAACAGAAGTGTGACATATTCTTGGCAGAAGCATACAAGTCACAGTTAGAACGTCATGCGCTACCAATTTAGTGTTATCATTTTCCTCTAACACATTATCACAGATATCCATCACGTTTAATTACACAAGAATTAGATATAAGCTAGACTTACCAGTAGATGCTTGTAAGACATTCTTACACAAGATATAAGCTAAACTTACCAGTAGATGCTTGTAAGACATTCTTACACAAGATATAAGGTAGACTTACCAGTAGATGCTTGTAAGACATTCTTACACAAGATATAAGCTAAACTTACCAGTAGATGCTTGTAAGACATTCTTACACAAGATATAAGGTAGACTTACCAGTAGATGCTTGTAAGACATTCTTACACAAGATATAAGATAAACTTACCAGTAGATGCTTGTAAGACATTCTTACACAAGATATAAGGTAGACTTACCAGTAGATGCTTGTAAGACATTCTTACATAGATATAACCAATGTGTGAGATGATCAGCTGCTAATTCTTGTAACATACTAATGAGAGTATCATGGCTATCTGACTTCAACTTAATATCAGTTTCTGTGTCTAACATCTGGAATAATGCTCCTTCCAGACCAGTTTCCACTAAAATAAACAAATGTAACACAAACACATCATTTAGTCATTCATGTGGAAGTTGTATACCTGAGTCACAATAACTTGCTGTGATGAGAATATTTACAGATTCAAATGAAAGCTACATAGTCACTTCAAAAACTAGATTCCAATATGGTAACTTTACCACTGTTTAGGGTTACTTAGTTTAAGGGTAATTTTTTGATTTTGTTAGAAATGTGTTGAATTTGAAGGAAGTGCAGAGCATCAATCAGCAAGGTTAATTTATTTCCTGTATCATGTTGGCTATAAATAACCTCTGTCTATGTAAAGACAAAGAGAGTATGGTAAATGTGATAACATTTCCTGCAATGTTTTCCCACAAACCATTGCAGGGAATCTCCAAAATGGCCAAACACATGTCAAAGTTGAATAAGTTACCGAGGTGCTATTTTATCACCCAAAATTGTATGTAGGTTGGTACCAGTAATCAATGTAAGTGTACTAAAGGCAGAAATAAGCCTGACTGGACTTTTCCTTAAACTTTACAACTGAAATTAGGAACTGTGACTGTTACTTACCTGTGATTGATAATTTGTCCTTTTCATCAGTATTAGTTTGGAAACTACCTTCTCTAACCATAGTCATGGCATGTTCACATACTTCCCTAGCTTCACGTTGTGATAATTGACGTAAACAAGCCACACCTGACCTCCGTAGTAGTAAATGTGGACTATTTAACATATGCTGTTAAACAACAACAATAACAGCAAATCTTTAAGTACAGTATATCTATTATCAAAGTACTGTAGGATAACTACTACAAACAAAGGAATCACAACCCATACACTAGCCTGAAACAGTGAAAGATTCATAGTCTTTTGGCATGCCTGTTAACCATTAGCTGAACAGAGTTATTAAATGAGTGAACATACCAACCAATCTGTCAGGCTGGCTTTTCTTTAAAAAGATGATTTAACTTATACACACAAATTATGCTTTTAACAAAAAAACACTCACCATTGCCAACTGCTTGCATTCATTTATTTTCATTCATCCATCCATTCATCTATCTATATTTTCTCCTTTTTTCATTCTTTCTTTCCTTCTTATCATATTAACCACATCTATAAATACTACTTACACATAGATATGGTACAAGAGTAGACAAGTTGACATGTCTTGGTGCAAACATATGTAACTGTTGTAAACAGGCTATGGCTTCAGCTCCAACTAATGAGTCATGGTGATCCTGCATTATGGCACAACCAACCAAACATGATGATCTACAGGTGGACAGGGTCATTGTATTGGCTGAAATAGCAGAAAAAAAGAGCATATTAAACACATAATTTACATATTATTATTGATTTTACAGGTGGACAGGGTCATTTGTATTGGCTGAAATAATGGTGAACTTTATGAAAGATAACAATGGTTTCAATCCAAGTATTTTGAAAATATAAAGAAGGAAATAATTAGAGACTGCATTCATACTGATATCATATTAAGAACACCATTCTTATCTGAGTTCTATTTACAATATACCCAGAGTGAGGGGTTTACATGTTTACCAAATAAATATGACTTTAACGTTTGAAATAAGAACCATGTAACCTTATTAATACAGATATTCCGTAAGAAGTCACATTTTAGTGGATTCAAACTAGTTGAAATGTATAAAATCCAATCTCCTATTCCTACATGTACATTGCCAATTTGTTCTTACATTGTAATTCTGGACCTAGTGTTGTGATAAGAGCAGCCATACATCTACCAAGACACTGGTGAACTTCAACTGTTGATGGAGGAACTGTCAGTAACAACTGTAGACACAGTGATAACGTTGGCTCTACAAAACCACGGAACATTGGACCACCAGAGTCTGCAATCAGGGCTAGAGCATGCAGTGACCATGCCTATAGATAGATGTACAAGTCACAAGTTACAAATGTCAAAAGAAGTAATGATGGAAACTTCTGCTGCAAAGAAAATGATTCTTAAACTATATTTACAACTTAGACACTCATATTGGGACAAAATATTCTTACGAGACCTATTCAA
Organism: Glandiceps talaboti; assembly: GCF_964340395.1. Lineage (NCBI taxonomy): Eukaryota > Metazoa > Hemichordata > Enteropneusta > Spengelidae > Glandiceps > Glandiceps talaboti. The sequence continues at coordinate 32,161,492 of NC_135550.1, read as the reverse complement.
TATACTGTGATTGAATGAAGAAATTAAATAAAGATATCAAATAATGACAAATATTTTGAGAGATCACCCTGGTATCCTTGACTTATCTTATTACTAGAAAAGTATGATTGTATATACAAGGAGAAATAGGAGTATAACATTGTGATCACATGAAATAATTCTTGATTATATCACAACTATACACTCTATCTATAGTTAAAGTTCTAGTAACATACTGACAGAATCCATGATTGATATCAAATATTCATACTCTCCGATATTCAAAATCACAGTACAAATGTAGTCTTGTGAGAATGAATATGTTCATGGACTATAAGGATTCACAGTTACAAATAAACCTTTCTACTCACAGAGTCAAACAATTTTTTGAACATGAACCTCACATTTCCAATGACTTCTCATCAGCATTGTAATGATGGGTGCACTGCATATAATTCTTGGCATCTACATATCAATGAATTTGATAACATGTAAATTACCTGTACTTGAGGTGATGTGACGTCTTGAGCCAAAGCCAGCAGTATACTAACACTTGTATTAAGATGATGACCTGCACCCATACCACCTACATATCTATGTAGACATCCCAATGCTAAGGAATTACCTGTCCTTGATACTACATCACGTGATGTCTTTAACCTGATATAATAAAATCAACAATAATACATGCTATTTATCAGACACTTAATATTTACTAAATAAATGTAAAACATTGTAACTATACATCATTAGGAATGCTATGACTTCACTACACTGACATCAATGAAAATTACACTTGATTTGAAACTCTGACATTATGACAATTTATGGTACACTATAACCATGGAAACAGACAAGATAAGCTACCTATAGTCAACACAAAGTTGTACAACATATATTGATCACATCTGGATCATTACATTACATAATTTACATTACATTACACTGCTTTACACTACATTACGTAATGTATGTGAAGTGTTGTCACATCACATTGCATTACGTCGTATCACATCACATCACATCACATCACATCACATCCCATCACATCACATCACATCCCAACACAACACAACACAACACATCACATCACATCACATTTCATCACATCACATCACATCACATCACATCTCATCACATCACATCACATCACATCACAAAACTAAAGCTGGCAAATATCTCAATCCTCATTATAATATTATATGTAATGATTCTGACCTGTCAAAACATGTCTGGGCTGTCTGTGCAATGAATGAACTATCACCTATGACCTGGGCCATTCTACCCACAGCTTCACCAGCTGCACATCGCAAGATTGGATTGGAATTGGTTAAAGCACTCTGTTAAAGAGAAAACCAATGTTGATTAATATCTTATCAAGATACAGCTAAATACTGTTTGTAATAATCTGAGTACATGTGAATTGTTTTCTAATGTTTAATAGATTTAAATTATTTATCTTATATAATATTTTTATTGTCATTTGTTAGTAAACATCACCTTCTTACCATGATAAGACTGTTGGCTATCCTCTGTACATCTACAGACTTTAGTCTTCCCTTTGCATCAGCTAATCCCTGTAAACAACCACACATTGAATCTGATGAATATACAAGCAGCTGTAGTTGAAATCAATTACTACAACATGCAAATTAGTAAGCAACTCAACTTAGTCATTCCTGTATTCACCATTTCAATGCTGCAAGGGGCTCAAACTTGTTGCAGTATCCTTCATCAATCCCCCCCCCCCCTTCCCATTACAAACTGACTTATTAGTGTTACCAAGGAAACAGAAACAGAAAGAAACTGACAACCCAATTGACATACCTTGAGTGCACTAAGTACAGCTGTGAATATATTAGCTTGGACTGCCTGTTGTCGACTTGATTTGGCCTGTTTTATACACTCTCCAAAATGTTCCAACATTTGATATCTGTGTTTCTGAGCTACTCTGGGAAACACTTTGCCAAAGAGTAAAACTGAGGCATCAATCACAGCAACACCAAGGGGTAGTGGACCTGGTACAGCTTCACTCTGTATAAAAACAAACAACAGTGAGTTCATAGAAACATATCCTATTTCGTGAAACTTACATTTGTATAGGAAAACAGTATACATGAACACACAGCTATTAAATGTAACCAGTCATATGAACTGACGAGTAATCTTTAAAAAATAGTTTAAGTCAAAATTTTAAGTCAGAGATTGACAGATCTACGGTTATTCAACTGTTCTGATCCAGTGCAAGAAGTATGTTTCATTTACAGTCAGTTATTTCCTACCATCAGTTTTCATATCAAAATATTTTATATTTTGCTACTCTGGTAGCAATTCAGTATTATGATACATATATACATACTGGTCCAATCCGTAAGTAGATGGAGGAAGGGTCATGTTCTAATGCACCAGACCCTGATGCACTGTTAGGCTGAAGCTGCATCTCAATAGACTTGTGGTCTGTCTCCTGTAACCATGACTGCAGAATGATGCTGTCATCTTGGTGACACACATTACGTAGCAATGATGTGGTTGTATTGGCAGGATTGTCTGTGAGGGTGAATTCAGCCACTAGTTCTCGAAGTAATGAACTTAGCATTCCTGCAACCAACAATAGTAAAGGAGTAAACAGTCAGATATCTTCAGTTAATCTGGATGTACACAATTTTTTTTGAAGATAAAACACAGCAAAAGTTGCAGGTCATATAATGATATTACCTTCATAGGATACAGCAGGTAACAAGGCCAGAGTTCCATAAAGTCGTAATCTCACCATTGCAGCTGATGCCTTGAGATGGGCACCATACATCTTTATGACACCTGGAATGCTGTAAACAAAGATACCAGAATGATTAGTAATGGTTCTTTAATATACTGCATGTAATTTCTATAACTTATAGCAGTGATTCAGTGATTGAAGATACTGTAGAAGTGTAGCTGACTTACTTTGCCATCATAGACATAGCACAGTCTAGTGGTGTCATCAGTCTTCTAACAACATCATCGGATACTAGTTCTGGGCAGTGGACAATGAAACTATGCATTGCTAAAAAGAAATGAAAACAACAACAAATATTAAAGTTAAAAAATACCTATTGCTTAAAAGAAATGAAAGCACAAATATGGCGTGAAACATTGAAATGACATGAAATACATTAAGTGAACATACTTTAAGTGAACAATGATACGTTATGTCTTGAGTATGAATGAAAGACTCACCACACAGAGCTCCAGCTCTTCCTTCCAATGTAACCTGCCATGTAAATGCATCACCCCTTGCTTTCTCTGACTCTAACTCCTTGGCAGATCTAGGGAAGGCATTCCTCCACAGTAACAACATCTTGGGTACATGCTGCTTTAAGACTGGTGAACCTGTCAATTACAAGATTATCATAAAATACAGTCAAACTAATAATATAGTCCCCATGACTTAGAAAGTTTCCTGCATATGTATGCACAGAAAGGTGAAGAACAATAAACAGATGAATGAAGTTTGCATTTGTAATAACAGAGTATAAATACTACTTGAATTCTTGATTAGTTTCATATCTATCTTTGGATTTAGACCACTTCTTTTTCTCTCTCTTTTTCATCTTTTTTACTTCTTTTCCCAAATGGAAACAAGATCGCCATTTTTTGAAACTTTGTTTTAATGTGCATTCAAAAGGTTTTCTTTTGCTTTGTCAGGATTATGTTACAAAAAATATCTTCTGGGAACAAATAAGGCTAACACAGGTAGTCTGTTACATCTGATTCAAAACAAAATTCCAAAGTAGATAAGAATCAGAGAAACAAGGAATGGACTCCTGTCTAATACATGTCCAGTTATAGTAATTCGGGATACACATTTTTGTAACTATGCTGCTGTATATCTATAGTTATAGTTTATAGTTTTATAGTTAGATGATAAATGATGCCAAGTAGATGTTTGTTTGTTTTCACATGTCTACCTATAACATATAAATCTTACCCAGTGTCATCACAGCGCCTAAAATAAGCCACCCTGCCTGTGTTCTATGTAGTAACATATAAATCTTACCCAGTGTCATCACAGCGCCTAAAATAAGCCAGCCTGCCTGTGTTCTATGGAGTGACATACGACTATTCTGTGATGCTGTCCTCAACAAATCTTCTCCAATACTAAATATGGCCTGCAAAGCAGTAAAGGAGGAATACATTAAAATTCTAAATTTATGTATGAATTCTAAATATGACTACCACTAAGGAAACACAAATTACAATAATATTATAGTAGATTTATAAATATGAATTCCATAATTAATATTGTGATATTAAATGTGACATGTGTATGAATTCTAAATAGGGGCTGATAAACAAATTAATATAATAAGATATATATGAACAGGTTTATGGCATTGTATCTGTGATTAAAACAAACAATTCACACTGTGCACAGTCACTGAAATGTATACATTGACCAGTGAAGTAGTCAACTCTTCATTGTAAGGTCAGGTGAAGTAAATACAAAGGGAATGAATGGATGAATGAATGAATGAATGAATGAATGAATGAATGAATGGATGAATGGATGAATATACTAATCATTAAAAATATTTTCAACTTGACAGCAAAATTTTATCTACATCATGTATTTGTTATTCAGTGAAACAGTCTAAATCATATAATCATTACAATTGTGAAATAACAATGTGTTTTCTAAGATTTGGAAACCCTGGGAACAGAAAGGGGAAAACCTCATAAAATTTCTATATTACCTTATTTTGGTGAGGATCTCAGTAAAATACACAGGGTCTCAGTAAAATACACAGGGAACACCCCTTAACAAAAACACTGAATAGATATATTAATATTTAAAAGAC
>NC_135550.1:32149175-32151675 GCF_964340395.1 Glandiceps talaboti | reverse complement strand
TAAAATCATATCAACATGACCTTTATACATGTACAACAAATATGTATTTTAAAAAAATTAGGTGTTCAGAGTATTCCCTACAATCTTAAAATACATATTTGAGCCAATTATAATCCAAGATAGGGTGTTTTACTGAAGAGTGACATAAAACTTGCACATTTTCAGAAAGTGACAGTGATCAAATAGCATAGACCATAATTGCACATTTATCATAATTTCATGTAGGTTGCATAGATTACCATAAACCAAACCACTTACATCACTACCTAGGTTTCTATTATCTCCTACAACACATGTACATCTACTTCTACTAGTCTACTAACAGTGATGCTAACAGTGTGTATTGACCTCTATTAGATTATGAAGTCTGACTCATGATTTAAGTTGACAAGCTCATCGAAGTACCACACTGTCAATGTCTCTGTGTTAAAAGCACACACTGCAGTTGACAAACTGAAGTAAGGCACTGACTGCCTTAACTGAATTGAAATATTTCACTTGTTTGTTAAAATCTAAAACACATTACTACTGGCAAACTGCTGACATATATTTACTTACAAATATATCACAATATAAAAGAAACACACAATTACAAGACAAATTAGTTTGAACAATAAAATGGAAAAGACCAGCTGTCCCTGTCATAATGTACGGTAATATCAAATATTTTTACCTTTCTATTGAGACAATTTTTAACCAAATCACTACCTGGTTGCACCTAGTTGACATTTCAAATCATTACCTGGTTGCACCTAGCTGACATTTCAAATCACTACCTGGTTGCACCTAGTTGACATTTCAAATCATTACCTGGTTGCACCTAGCTGACATTTCAAATCATTACCTGGTTGCACCTAGCTGACATTTCAAATCATTACCTGGTTGCACCTAGCTGACATTTCAAATCACTACCTGGTTGCACCTAGTTGACATTTCAAATCACTACCTGGTTGCACCTAGCTGACATTTCAAACCAAATCACTACCTGGTTGCACCTAGTTGACATTTCAAATCATTACCTGGTTGCACCTAGCTGACATTTCAAATCACTACCTGGTTGCACCTAGCTGACATTTCAAATCTAATCTTAATGTATTGCTATTTCTTCAGGAAACAAAATACCTGTCTTGATGAAGAAATTGATGGTTATTTCATGCACTATATTTACATGTAAAATATGCTCGAAATATTTTCTGTTCATATGTCATGGTTTTGAAGGGCAATTTACCATGATGATAATATCCTCTCTCAACTATCTAAGATGTTATCAAATGGTTATAACATTTCCTATTAACTATGACAACCACTTCAAAGTGAAAATATCAGTGGATCTGTACCCCCAAAATATTTTCAGTTGTATCTGCAACTTTGAAATCAGAGTGTCTTATCTACACTATCAACCTAAATTTTACCCCATGCTCTAGACATTTAGATAACTAAATTAGATTACAGACTACAAGACAGTATTGTAAAAGTCAAGTCAAATCTTTTGGGAATAGATTCAGTCTCTGATTCTTTGAGCATACAAAGTCTAATACTGTAAGTGTCAATTCTTATACAGTGTACAATCACTAGGACAGAATCAATTAATGGAATCCTTAACATTAAAAGCTATACTACTGTTAGTAATTAAAAATAGATTTCAGAGAATAAAGGTACAAATGGTTTGTAACTGTATGTATTGTTCAGATGGTTTAATATGAAGAATTTAAGTTGACGTTTGCTTTTAACCTTTCTTAGTATCACACAACAAATTCAACTATACAGATATTGTGTTTTTCTGACTTCATTCATTTCAAATCAACTTAAAATGTTAGGGACATTCAATAGAGCCAAATAAATGTCTAACGTTATCAAATTTAGATATATTTTATGACAATTATGTTAAGGTATTCATTATTGTATGTATCTGCATAAAACTGTGTTTGTATAAGTAAATTGGATGTTTTACTTCACTTCATCTCTATTCTCTATTAATGGTGCTCTATTCAGGCACTTTTCTTTGCAAAAATTTCATATTTCATTGATGAAATTTTATCTTAGTATTCATAAATAGTCATGGTTTTATAGTTGATAAATCATGGCAAATTCATACTTGCATTGATAAAATTATTTTCACATTTGTCCAATTTACATTTTCACACCGTGTCCACATGCTACAACATAGTTTGTGTGTTATAGATGTTCATGGACTCTGTGTTCATAGTTTCATATCACATTTTCTACTCACAGAGTCAAAATATTTTTGTGTTTGTGTTTGTGTTTGTGTTTGTGTTTGTGTTTGTGTTTGTGTTTGTGTTTGTGAAATATATTACATAATGAGCTGGTCAAACTTTGCATTTGCATTCATAAACTGCAATTGCTGTTCTTGTTCATTAACTTCTATTCATTGAAATAAACATTCTACTACTAACCTGTACTATTCCTAAAACCATGTGAAATGTATGTGATGTTTCCATGACAAATTTCATCGGAATATTGCAACTCAAGGCCTGTCTTG
>NC_135550.1:31654175-31794175 GCF_964340395.1 Glandiceps talaboti | reverse complement strand
TTGATTGTATAGGAGAGTGGGGAAGAAACAGACTCATATTATACGCACACATACATACATACATGCATGCATACATACATACATACATACATACATACATACATACATACATACATACATACATACATACATACATACATACATACATACATACATACATACATACATACATACATACATACATACATACATACATACATACATACATACATACATACATATTTACATTTTACATTTATTTTCTATAGCGCCCTTTCTATTTTAAAAACAAATATTCAAAAGCGCTGAACAATTACAGTTAAAAAATTAAAGAAAAAAAAAGCATTGGTAAAATTAAGTACATAAAAGTTAAACAGACAGACAGACAGACAGACAGACAGACAGACAGACAGACAGACAGACAGACAGACAGACAGACAGACAGACAGACAGACAGACAGACAGACAGACAGACAGACAAGAATAAACGTACAAACACATCTTTTCATTAAATCTGTTTATTTTTAGTTCGAAATAATATTGTTCAGGCTAAAAAAATCTATGCAAAACCAATAGTTATGCAGACATCATGGTTCCGTGTGAAGTAGTTAAAGTCCTGGTTGTGATTTGAGGTATCCAAAGTGCATTCTATGCAAACATTGCCTATCATCAATAAAAGGTAAAGAATGGACGTTTTAAAGGAACGCATAAACACTAAATGGTGATTACCAAAATCACATTTGAGTTCACGATAACGAACTAAAGAGGAAGTTTGTCTAAATATTCTTTGAATTTTAAGGTTTTTAATTTCAATGCCAGGAGCTTCAAAATCGAAAGACTGTATTAGACAGTGGATTCTTTTTCTGCCAATCAGTCATCGAGGGATTACTAAATGAAGTCCACCTGTAAGAATGGTGAACAGATTCGGCCCTAGGGAGCCTCATTACTTTGTGATTGTGTGCAACTTCGATTGTTGCTTTCCCAGGTGGCCATACTTTTCTTTACATCACTTGACGCTGGCACTGATCACAAATTAATTGCCTTTTCAGTGTCCAACTCTTGTCAGTTCCCTGGAGACATCAATGCAATCAGTCTCTTTTCACCTTTTTAAACGTGAAATATTCGGTCTTTTTATGACACATTGCGTTAGTCATTTTCCGGGCTTTGATTACAACAAGAGAAAATATAATTGAAAATCAGATGGCCAGAGGTGAGACAAGATAGTGATGTCAGGCAGCTGCAGGGGGAAAGTTTACGTCTCCCCTGCAGCTGCTATCTATGACATCTGAATTACTATTTCATAAATATCATGATTGAAATAATAAGTTTTGCAAAATTCTATTTCAGAAAAGGACTGAGGTTAAGTTTGGCTAGAAATGATATGTTAATTGAAGAGTGCATTGTCATTCGGAAATTGGAATGAGAAATATAAAAATAGTATATCTATCAATGAATAGTTAAATCTCCTAGAGTGTATCAAATATTTGGTTAGAGACTGAAGAAGAATTGAAAGGGAGAGGGGAGGAGGGAAAGAAAGAGACTTGAGGAAAGGAAGAAAATGAAAGGAAACGTACACCAATGTATTTAGGGATTGTCAACAACATTGTATGCAGCTCATGGTGATTATTTTTTTCTATACTTGAAATCATACAAATAAAGTCAAGTTCTACAGAAAGTAAAAGTTTAGAATGTGTGCTGTGTAATAGACTGTCCTAGGCTAGTTGAGCGGTTGATCTTGTTTGTGACCTTGTCTAGTCTGACTACAAACGTGTCACGTGACAAGTTCAAGTTTGAACCTACCAAATATACTTGTAGCGATAATCACTGGTATTGGAGCAGGGACTATTACAAATTGAACTCACCAAATGTATTTTTTTACCATTCTTATCCGTATCTTGTTTGGACCAAGAGCAAGGTAATAAATATCATGCACCCCTTGCGTTTCTTTCATTATGCAAAATATGAAAGTGTTAGAAAAATGAAATGCGATATTTTGCAATTTCTTTATCTGATGTTTAAATTATCATTTTCTCTCGTACGAGTTTTTTTTAATAAGTAAGCAAATAAAAAATACTAGGTAATGGTTCCAACTAATAACCATGACTGCAGACATAGGACCATCTCTGCTACAGTATTCTAACATCTTAGCGAACCAAGTTGAAATATAAAGTTGTAACATTTCTTTAACTAAGATTTTTGTCTACATTCTTTTTTGTAATAAAGACAACCATTGCAACTAGAATTACATTTACAATCGCTTATCTTAGACTATTAGAATAGAGTCTATATATGGCATCCTTTTGTAAAAAAAACAGACAAACAATATTTGTACATGGATGTAATAACAATTAATAACGCTGTTACAATTCATCCCAAATGTTAAAGTGATAATTATTATTGGATCTCGTGATACTAATCGCAAAGGAGTTCAAACAGTAACACCATTCTGTAAATGTAATTCTTGCTGTTTACATTTATTTTTAGATTTCAAATGCCGGAAAAAATGATTGTAGTGTCATTGTTGGCAGTAGACAAATGTAAAGTCCCATTTTCATTCGCCAACTGTTTACATTTATTTTCAGATTTCAAATGCCGGAAAAAAACTGATTGTAGTGTCATTGTTGGCAGTAGACAAATGTAAAGTCCCATTTTCATTCGCCAACTGTTTACATTTATTTTCAGATTTCAAATGCCGGAAAAAAAAACTGATTGTAGTGTCATTGTTGGCAGTAGACAAATGTAAAGTCCCATTTTCATTCGCCAACAGAACAACAACAAAAGAATACAATATAGAAGTAAAACTTATACTTCCAAAATGAGTGGTATTAGTGAAGTGGTATCCATATACCGAGTAAATTGCAGGATGCCAGTAAAACTATACGCTTTGCATTTACTAGTACGAGGTTGATCGTCGGGCTGTGTAGTGTCTGTAGACACGTTTATCGCCAGAAAAATAGTACAACAACGAAATAAAGGATACCCATTTATTCTTCGATTCCGAAGCCACTTCGTTTATTTGGGTAATTTTCAAATCACCTTTAAATTTCTCATACTGCAAACCACTGAAAAGAAATAATTATCAACCATGCTATAACAAATCATACCGTTATCGTTCGCCTTGCCGCAAACCACTGAAAAGAAAAGTTATCAACCATTGCTAATAACAAATTAGAACGTTATATTCGCCTTGCCGCAAACTACTGAAAAGAAATAGTTATCAACCATGCTATAACAAGGAACGTATTTAGTATACATTAGCGGCACCTCTCAAATATACCTTCTGACTGCAAGTTTCAGTCACACAGTTTGTAAGAACCCCACGGCCTCATAAGGGATGGTTTGTCATACAGAATAGTGCGGTGTATCCCGCGGCCGTATTTTCGCAAACGATAGCGCATACGCATAAAAAGAAATTTCCAGTTTTGCTCGAGGAGATTTTTTTATACTTATGTGCATAACCAGCAGTGAAAAAAAAAAACGTTTTATTTTAACAGTACGTCAAGGTACAAAGTGCAGTAATTTACCAAACGATTTATGTTGACGGATGTGTGTATACGCAGTATAGAAACATACAGCCTGACAACGTATCACGTTAGCAATAGAATAGTGCTTACAATGACAAAGAAATTTGTTATTCTCCTAGGATAAGTAATTAGAACCACTTCTTTTAAATAATTAACTTATTGCAGTGTCCTTTAAGTAATCAACAATCTTGTTAAAATGCTTGCAAATGTTCATAGCTTTATTGATCGGTATTCAACCACTTTTTGTATCTTTTCCGCGAAGTGCAGTGTTGCCTTCCCAGGTTACCCTCAAGAGGGCGTGATCTTCAAAATATGCTGTGCGCACAGTACAGCTGACCAATTGACCTCACGTCAATCAGTCGTTGCAAGAAAGTGCATGTTTTCCCTTGTCTGTGATGTATGCAAGCTCCGTGTACATAATTCATGTTATTGAACTATGTTGTTGTGAATTGTGATTTTGGAATGTACGTCGTGTGTACCTTATCATGGATTGCATTTAGTCGGAGGGAGGGGTTGGGGTGCTAAGTGAGGCAGCTGATAGACTACGTTCCAGAACGGGAAGGTTGTGTTAAAGCTTTGTCTGTCTGTCTGTCTGTCTGTCTGTCTGTCTGTCTGTCTGTCTGTCTGTATGTATGTATGTATGTATGTATGTATGTATGTATGTATGTATGTATGTATGTATGTCGTATGGATGTAGCAAGAACTGATTACTGCTAGATCTGTTAAATCCCCTATGAAGATTATTTGTATAAACAACCATTTTTGATGATCGGCCAATAACTTAAAGTGACCATGCGAATGAGAAATGTTTGTTTTTAAATTAATAAAAACTATGTCAAACAACATAGATCAAGTCCGTCATTGTAAGCTATTAAATGTGTAAAAAGTGTTTTGTTGTACGTACAGGAAACGATTTGTAAATAAAGTTGGTAAACACGAGTAATCATTGCATCATGTCCAGTCTTTGCATGTACATGTATCTGGTTCCTCCCCACATACTAGTATATATTGAAACACAATAGTTTGATTTAATAGTTGTGTTTACGTATGACTATGAGTGATGGACTAAATATGGGCATACAGAACATAAAGATATGGTGTTGAGCTTTAGTTTACATGGAATTTGATCAAGCCAATCTAAAATTAGAAATCCATACTATAAACGTGTCGTGTTTACATTCTTCGAATAGAAAACTCCTGTATAATTACTAGGTTGCAAGGGTGCCCTCTACGGTTCTTCGAATCAACCTTATGCAGAAAGTTTTTTCTGTGTTTGAGTCTGTTTAATGAGTAGTTTTTGACAAACCGAATGTCGGTTATGGTGTTCATATGATTGATTGTGAAATAGAATTCTGTATAATGTTTTTAAAACTAAAACAACAATTATTTTTTTGTATTGTTTGTCTTAGTTAATTCATAGACCCTCTGTTGGTGGAGGTTCTATGGTTAATTGTAAACTTTTGTTATTGATTCGTTTGAAACTAAACAACAGTTTTTCTCCTCTGCCCCACGTAAATTATGCTCGTTCCCTAAACAGACATGTTGCATCAATTTTGATTCCTCGTTGTTTCACCTCTAATAGCAATATTTACCTCGATGAAACCTGGCGACCTTACCTGTCACAACATAGGTCACATTGTCTTACCATGAGTTTATCTGTATGTTACCATGGTAACTAGTAACGTGAGAAATTAACGCTTTTTTGCTGAACTGTCGGACCTTGTCGGATCTTACGACCGATTGAATTTCGTATTTAATATAGCTTTTATTCAATGTTATATCTAAATTTTACCAACACCAATCATCGCTCACAAGTTCTTGTCTAAGTGTGTTTTATCATCAGTCGAGTGTGATTTTCTCACGAGTGAACAGTGTGTGTGCTTTTAATTAATTATTTGATTCTTCGGATAAAGATACCAACATGTCGAGTAATTTCTCGTTGTTTGGCGTGGTTCCCCTTTTGACATGTAGTATATTAAAGACAACATCAGTCAATTTCTTTTTGGGGTTTTGCTCCCCTATAATATGCTATTGTGGGACTCTGAGCCGTCGGCAATTTCTGGAGAAGGTGGAGTTCCTATGCTACTGCCACGCACTTGTTTGTGTATTAGTTCTGAGCATATAGTGTGTGGCGTCATGATCAGTATTTCGAACGTATGTGCTGAAGCTTTCAAAAAAGTGTAATGTAGAAAAATATTAGCATCAACGCAACCCTATCCCTCTGAAAGGGGTCGACCGACGTGTGAGGGCGCCCCGTTTCGGCGTACCAACAGACTGATACTCTGTACTTCTATTATTTTATTTTATTATACGGTGTATATTTAAGACTGACAGATCAACCGTTGTGGACGCGATCTAATCGCCCTTTCCCCAAAGCAAAAGCTGATAAGTTAAGCCCGGACCGATGACGTCATTACGGTCTAGTATATTTATTATTCCTTTGATCTTTGGGCCAGGGGGTGGGGGTAGCTGTAGATACGTACAGGTCATAAATCACAGGCACTCGAAACAATCTGTATGATTTTTTAAATTTTAAATGTATAGTAAATAAGATGTATTTACTATACATTTTTAAAGACCAAAACATTTCTAATAAGACCAACAGTTTTTGCTACCTAATACCTAGACTGTCGACAGTCTACCTAATATCTGTTGGTCCTTATTGTATGATGAGCAGTTATTTTCACACACTGGTTACCTCGACCTTGGCCTTGACGAAGGCCAAAGTTTCTTTATTGCCAGCCTGATTGGATGTGGACATTACAATGGCTTTTACACGGTTTTTTCCTTACATTGGTGTGAAATAAGGCCAATACATGTATCCATTCAAAGAATATTCTGGCCACATTCACACGTTCTCCTTTTCTCTTGTATATTTGTGTTTTGAATAATAAATGCTCACTGCAATAACTAGACTGAAAGATCCGTTGTTGTTTTCGTTCACCATGATTATGTAATCACCCGCTACAACCATTGTTGTACCTTGTTAGTTGTGGTATATTTAGTGAGTGGTTTACATAAGCAGAACCATGGAAGTATACTTCCATGGCAGAACCAACGACCAATCTCTTAGTCGAATGACCATGCCGCAAACCCAGGCCGCAAACTACAAGATTGTGTATATCACTTTGGGAAGAAAAAAACATATACATAATAGTCCTAACCGCCTGAAATAAATCATCAACTTTTTTCTTTACAGACTGTGAACATACCCGGTAACACTGATTCCCAGATGTAAATCCACACTCCAATCTAGAAAGTTACAAGTTCATCCAGATAAGAAGAACAGCGACACTCTTGCGTATTTGTCCGACGTGACCTCTGACCTGCATTATGATGACTCACCATAGCATAGTTAACGTACGTACGTCATTGTCAACTTTAGACTATGACCACCTGTTGATATCAAATAGCCAAAGAGTGTGACAAACCGTGAGTGTACCATGATTTTCAGTTTGACCATTCCTCACACATGTTACAAGGAAGACTGAGGTCTTGCACAAAATAATATCATGCCTAGATGCACAAACGGCCAAACTAAATTAAAACAGACGGCAGTACCAGGTGGACACACACGTACGTGTATTATTCTCGTTGATTAGCAAAGTTGAAATACAAGACATATAATTATGGCGTATCATGAATTTACTGAAATGAATTTGTTGAAAAAAATGTAAGGAAGACTATCACATGGACTTGATCTTGAACTTGAATTGACAAATCGTAAATGACACTCTATGGTAGATTTGCTGAATTGAAGTGGAATAAAGTATCATTAATGTAACTTAATATTTTACTCTTGTTTGTAATTTCCTATTCTCACATTTGAAATTAATCAACTCCTTTATCATATAAAGTAGACAGAACTGACACACGGTTTAGTTCTTATTTCACTTCTCTTTTGACAGTGATATCAACTTATCCTATACGCATGGCCTAGTAAATGATATGCTGTGAACGTAGATTCAGATAACCTGTTTTCATCGGACTTTTACATGTATTACCAAAAGCGATCGCGAAAATACTGACACACATATAGACAAACAGACAGACAGACAGACAGACAGACAGACAGACAGACAGACACACACACACACACACACACACATATATATTTTTGTGGATTTAGGTCACTGTAAATGAATAATGATGATCATAACAAATCATGACGATCAATATTTTTAGTGTGTTTTTCGACATTAACTGATTATTTTTTTCCTTATAGGGCAGTTTAACTACACATAAATATTATAGGGAAAATACATATACCTATACTATAGGTGATCACAACATTGTCTGCATGGAAAATCATGATTATTCAGAGTGTCACGTGACATAGGGAGACTCAATATGAAATGAGGCCATTGGTCATGAGTCATCGCTGTGCATGTTTGAAAGTTAACATCATCGAAAAAACACAAAAGCGACCACAGGTATAAAAGTAGGTGACTTGGATACAACTGTTCATACTTTGAAAACCGTCAGCAAGAGACTACACCGTGACCAAGCGGTCAGACGAAAATCTTTGTAAGTATCAGTTATAGCGTTTTATCAAAATAGACTTTGATATTACCACCATGGCCGATTGTGTAATACACAATCGGCCATGGTGGTAATATCAGAGTATATACACCTTACTATTCCAGAAGTCAATATATTGGCGTTTACAAAGTTTATTAGTTCAGGCAGATTGTATTTATGTTGCATATTTGCTCTCATACAGGTACTTCTACCAGTCCGTATCAATATTCTAATACGTAAATAATACAAACTACAACAATGATGAACGAAGATACTGCTGCTTTAGTTGTGGACAATGGGTCTGGTATGTGTAAGGCTGGGTTTGCCGGTGATGATGCTCCCCGTGCTGTGTTTCCATCCATCGTTGGCAGGCCAAGATACCAGGTAAGTTGAAGAGTTTTAGTTATCTATTGGAAACAATTAAAATCGAATTCAAGCATCATGATTTACAATGTAAAATGGATCAGAGGTCTCACGCTGAATGCAATCTGGCCACCATTCTTCTGTAAGTTAATATCTAACCAAACCAATCATACTGAACCGTTTGTGCAAGAAAGTGAAATAACAGCTGAGTTCTCAACAACACCCAATCATTGGGTATAACATTCACGTGAACTGAAAACTCCAAAATATGTCCATGGAAATAACATAACATATATATGTACATGAAATGACCATGAAATATCATATCTATACAAAAAAATGGACATTGCAAATAATATTACTGTTCACTTCAATATTTAAACAAGCAACGCAGGCAAATAATATGAAATATAAACAACACAAAACAAACAAGAAGAGTTCAAAACAAGTAGTAATTCTTCATGAACAAACATATTGTTCCAACAATGGAGTCCAATATCAAACAGTTCTCAAAAATCGGACACCAGTCAGATGATATCCAATGTTTGGTAACAAAACATTCAGTCCTATAATTAAAATGTCTCAAATGCAAGAGACAATTACATAACATTGGGACTTACAAAACACAATTGTGCGCATTTCTTTGACTGAGATGTTCATGCGGTTGCTATTTATTGGACATATAGTTGGCTCCCAGTGTTCTATAATTCTAAACTAATCTAAACTTAGTCTAGCTACATGAACTTGTAAAAGTGTTTCATAACACTCATTTCGTTCCGTTTTGGTTCGTACTGGTAGAATGTATGAATTATTTTACTTTATTTAATTCATCTAGACTGTTATGGTCGGCATGGGACACAAAGACAGTTACATCGGTGACGAAGCGCAAAGCAAGAGAGGTATACTTACTCTAAAATATCCTATTGAACATGGCATTGTGACAAACTGGGACGACATGGAAAAGATCTGGCATCACACATTCTATAACGAGTTGCGAGTTGCACCAGAAGAACATCCAGTTCTATTGACAGAAGCACCACTTAACCCGAAAGCAAATAGAGAAAAGATGACACAGGTGAGTCAGTTTGAATCATATCACTCTGGCATAAATTTCGGGACGTATACATGACTTGTAATTAGTTCAGTCTCTTAGTGGTCTGAGGTTCAGTTCATATCATAGTTGTTCATATCTTCTAAATGTTTCCTTTTCATGTGGCATCGTCAAAGAATACATGACTTATATAAGATGTTTATTCTTAAGTATTTGTCACAATGTTCTGAACCGGTTTTCGTTTCTCGTTCTCCTAGATTATGTTTGAAACATTCAACACACCAGCTGTGTACGTGTCAATCCAAGCCGTGCTGTCTCTGTACTCATCTGGTCGTACCACTGGTATTGTGATGGATAGCGGTGACGGTGTTTCACACGTTGTACCAATATACGAAGGCTATTCTCTTCCACATGCTATTCTTCGACTAGACTTGGCTGGTCGTGATCTTACTCACTATCTCATGGGGATATTAAGTGAAAGGGGACACCGTTTCGTTACTACAGGTTAGTTTGGTGTGATAGTTGTTGTTGAATGTAATTCTTAACTTTAGAAGTAGAAGCAAGTATAATTAATACTGTTTTTGTATTTTGTTTTCATTTTATTAACACAACTTTACCATCGATAAGGAAGGATAATGTCATAGTATGTATGTATGTATGTATGTATGTATGTATGTATGTATGTATGTATGTATGTATGTATGTATGTATGTATGTATGTATGTGTGTGTGTGTGCGTGCGTGCGTATGTGTGTGTGTGTGTATGTATGTATGTATGTATGTATGTATGTATGTATGTATGTATGTATGTATGTATGTATGTATGTATGTATGTATGTATGTATGTAATAGAATGCACGATTTCTCAGAAACTGCTGCATCGATTCTTATGAATCTTGATTACATATCTACCTCCTATATGGGAATCGGTTTTGGTAAACATCATATACATAATGATTTCATATAAACTTATTTAATTCATATCTTTAACTCCGTAGCTGAAAGAGAAATCGTTCGTGGCATCAAAGAGAAGCTCTGTTACACAGCCGTAGACTATGAGAAAGAATTACAAGTTGCCACCAGCAGTTCATCATTGGAGAAAAGTTACGAACTACCAGACGGTAACGTTATCACCATTGGCAACGAAAGGTTCCGCACACCTGAAGTTTTATTTAAACCGGCATTATTGGGTAAGGAAACGTTTACCTTCATATAAATTGTCTTTGCATTTATCATAAAGCATGTCAAAGCGCTAGGAGATAATTTGACCCCGTAAATGCTATAGAAGTATGTAGTCCTTCAAGAAATTGTTTTTGATTTGTTAACAGGTATGGAGAGTGCTGGTATACATGAGACCTTGTACAACAGTATTATGAAGTGTGACATCGACATCCGTAGAGATCTATACGCTAACACCGTGTTGTCAGGTGGTTCCAGTATGTATCCAGGCCTTGCTGACAGACTACAAAAGGAAATGACTTCTTTGGCACCAAGTACCATGAAGATCAAGATCATTGCCTCACCAGAACGTAAATACTCTGTATGGATTGGTGGCTCCATCTTAGCATCACTGTCAACCTTCCAACAGATGTGGATCAGCAAACAAGAATACGATGAATCTGGTCCTGGTATTGTTCACAGAAAATGTTTTTAAGGAATCTTTCTTTGCATCCTGACAGACACATTGGCCGTGACATTTACAATTGGGAGACGGATGGACTCAGATAGAACATTTTATATTTGTATTTACAATTATTACAAGTAAAGCGTTGATCGCTTGACAAATTAATTACTTTAAATTTATTTTTTAAGACCTGCATAGACCTGCAAGTTTATAGTCAATGTATGTTTTCAAGCAGTTAGTTTATTTAATACGAGAAACTTACATTTTTATCTATTTTATTACTGCAAAGTTGATTATTGATTTCCGATATTGATGACCAATCTGCCTAAAATCAATGTTGTTTTCGTACTGTTATTTCATATCGTATTTATTCTACGATACATAAGAAAGAAGTGTTAGATTTAAATGTGTAAGCTACTGTCATTTAATGAAAATGACTGCACATCGCAATACGTTGTTATTTACTGAATTAAGATGATATAAATTTCAAGTTTTCAGTCATATTTGGACTGTGGTTTTTATCACTTGCCATGATTTGGTGTTTAGTCACCATGACATTCAAGCGTATTTATTCAAATAAAACATATTGACATTAACGATAATTATTGTCCTTTTCTTGTCAACAGCTTACAAGGGTGGGCATCTAATAGACTTTTGATTTATATTACTGTAACAGTGGATTGTAGAATAGTACCGTGGCGGAAGCAGTTTGGGAGTTCGACATAGAATGAATGAATGAATGAATGAATGATTAAATAAATAAATAAATGAATGAATAAATAAATAAATAAATAAATGAATAAATAAATAAATAAATAAATAAATAAATAAATAAATAAATAAATAAATAAATAAATGGATGGATGGATGAAATTTTTCCAGTGACTTACAAATTACTACCACCTTAGTGTGACTCTACAACTATTACACATACAAAAATCTTACAGTTGTCTCCAATTATAACGGGTAACTAAAAGTAGCCTACCTGTAGACTTGAAGGCCTATCGCTACTACACTATTCCGCTATCCTAACTGACATTTTGATTTTTGAAGGACATCGAAAATTAAAATGTCAGTTATGATAGCAGAATAGTGTAGTTTCAATGGTCCTTCAAGTCTACAGGTAGGCTAAACTAAATGGCACGCGTTTGACACTTTCTCTGACGGTGCCGACAAGACCAGTCTATCAGATTGATGAATTGGAAATGGTGAACGCTTCTTTTTGAAACATGTGAATGGTGAACTGGTGAATATTGCGTATCACATGACCATCACATGACCAGCACTAACTATTGATTTATTGGCAATGCACTATAAACTCTACAAGAAATATGCACCGATCAACTCATAAGGACCTTTTTCACGAGCGCGAAGTTAATTATCTGAGTTTCTGTGGGGGTTTATGAGGCTTCTATCTATCAATCTACCTATCTGACTATCTATCTATAGTATCTATCTATCTATCTATCTATCTATCTATCTATCTATCTCTCTATCTATCTATCTATCTATCTGTCTGTCTGTCTGTCTGTCTGTCTGTCTGTCTGTCTGTCTGTCTATCTATCTATCTATATATCTGTCTGTCTGTCTATCTATCTATCTGTATATCTGTCTGTCTGTCTATCTATCTATCTGTCTGTCTGTCTATCTATCTGTATATCTGTCTGTCTGTCTGTCTGTATATCTATCTATCTATCTATCTATCTGTCTGTCTGTCTGTCTGTCTGTCTGTCTGTCTGTCTGTCTGTCTGTCTGTCTGTCTGTCTATCTATATGTATATCTGTCTGTCTGTCTATCTATCTATCTATCTATCTATCTGTATATCTGTATGTCTGTCTGTCTATCTATCTATCTGTCTATCTATCTATCTGTCTGTCTGTCTATCTATCTGTCTGTCTGTCTGTCTGTCTGTCTGTCTATCTATCTATCTATCTGTCTGTCTGTCTGGCTGTCTGTCTGTCTATCTATCTATATATATGTCTGTCTATCTATCTATCTGTCTGTCTGTCTGTCTGTCTGTCTGTCTGTCTGTCTATATATCTATCTATCTATCTATCTATCTATCTATCTATCTATCTGTCTGTCTGTCTGGCTGTCTGTCTGTCTATATATCTGTATATCTGTCTGTCTATCTATCTATCTATCTGTCTGTCTGTCTGTCTGTCTGTCTGTCTGTCTGACTGTCTGTCTGTCTGTCTATATATCTATCTATCATTGCGCTACGGTGAAAACAATCAAACACAGAATATGGAAAGTCTACATCCAATCCGAGCTAACTGTGTACAGACACAACATACTCATCAAATATTCTGATAATTCGTTGCAGTGTATCTTTATTTTCCATTTCTTTTAGAATGTTATATGGAATAAAATTATTAGTTGTTAGTGTTTATAAAATTTATGGAAACATGATAATTTGTAATGAACAGGAAAGTAAAGACAACAAATGACCAACTTTAAATGACTCAGAAACTTGTCTTGGTGCTATTATCTCAAGAAGCTCGCCACACTGGTATGGACAAACAAATAATTCATTTTATCAGCCTGAGGTGTTTTTTTTACCAAAAATTAAGTTGGATTAAAATCTCTATTCAATTTCACTAATAATGGTAACATGGAAACCATTATATCACTATTAATTCGATTGATCTTGAATTATACCTTCCTTGTGATACTATGAATAAAAAGATAGTTTCAGATACCTTTGAAAAAAAAAGAAAAAAATGAGTTCTTTATATTTATAGGGACCAGAGGACCCGAAAGTCGCTGAAAGTACATACATGTTCGTAGCATTATTAGCATATTGAATTGATTCAGTGACAATACAAAATATACACATTGTCAGGTTTTACAATCAATTTATACTCAATGTATTGATCATCGTAAAGTTAACGACGAAGTCTCCTCAAAAGTCATGCTCAAAACACTAATTAGACCAATTTCAAAGTTGGGCTATACAAACGTAGCATATGCCGAACTTACACAATACACTTTGTCATAAGGTAGTTTAATAGTGTATTTAGTGTAGTGACGGGTTAACTCTAATATTTCGTCGAAGCCATACTCTCTGAATATGTCTACAGCCGACGTATTGATTTGAGGTACGTGAAGTTGGACTGTGGATCCCAATGGAAGAGAACGAATCAAAGAACTTAGCAACGCTTTAGCTATATCAGGATTTTCTGCATAAAATGGACCTAGCGCGAAATACTTTCTGTCATCGACTAAAGGACGGACGGGAAATACAATACCATAGCCGAAAATTTGATCACTTCCATTGTTGTCAATGGCAACAAATGTGAAGACATCTTTACCGTTAACCCAGAACTGCAGAAATTGTGGTCTGTTGAATTTACAAATCGTAGAATCGTATGAAACTAAATTTGCGAACGGCACTTCGTCGACCTTTACAACTTTGATATTCCCAAGCAAGTTACCTGGTGCATATTTTATGTGATCAACATTACCCCGGTAGATACGCAATTTAAAATCAATACACATAAATCCCATCTTTATGAACACGTCACTTCTATGTAAACCAGCGGCATCCAGACCAATATTTCGTTCACCAGCATGTTCAATGCATCGTTTGAAGAGCTCTTTCTGGACTCCCTGCTTCCGATAATATTTTTTGGTCACCGTCAGACCAAGCCATGCCAGGTTTTCGGAGTAGTTCATCACATATGCTGTACCTGGACATCAAATGAGAACAGTGCACAGAATGAGAGAGATGAATAAAACTATACAAAAAAACCTAAACAATCATTGCTGTCAGCATGTTCATTCATTTGTAAACTCTAAACAGATATTATAAGGAGAACGAATGTATACATATGCCGTTAGTTGCCATGCATTAAAGTGGCCACTGAATATGGACCGGAAAATGATATTAATTTTGGATTTTGAATTAATAAAACAAATTTACTGTGTTTTGCTACTTGAAAAATAATGCCAAACAACATAGATCGGGCCTGTATTTGTAGCTCAATAATTTACCCCCCCCCCCCCCCCCCAATATTTCCTATTTTTTCGTTTTCGTCAATTTATTGTGTTGCAGACATGGACTTCATCTAGGTTATTTCACTTTCATTCAAAGAAGAAAACCACAGTAAAGTAGTTTCACTAATTAAAATTCCAAAATACATACCCAATATCTATTCGGCCAATTTTTTGTTATCACCAACTTATATACCAAATTATATGAAATTTGAAATATATATTGTTCAGATATAGGGCATGTGCATTATTTTTGTAATCCTCATTGTATGCACCAAGTCATATGAAATTTGAAACGTGCATTCAGCGACATTAAACATGTGGGCTCTGTTATCATAGATGTATGTATCAAATTATATGAAATTTGAAGATTGCATTCTTCAGATACTGCTTAATTGCCAATAATCATTAATTATGCTATGTTTTTATTCAAATTAAAAATTAGATAAAAAAATGTTTATAGTACATGGTACACGTGTACTTTCAAATTGTTATTACCGCTGTATGTACAAATTGCATTATGCTGCATGCAGACTGCATTGTTCAGATATCAATAACTATCCAGATTACTAAGTGTATGTACCAAATTATATAGAATTTAAATATTTCATCTTTTAGATATAGTCTAATGTAATGAAAATCGTTCATTATGTAAACGACTCATCAATATGCTTAAAATGTTTACCATGAGGAAGATGTGTAGCAAGTTTCACCAGGATTGACGGAGTATAGTTTTTGAGACAGACAGACAGACAGACAGACAGACAGACAGACAGACAGGCAGGCAGGCAGGCAGGCAGGCAGGCAGGCAGGCAGGCAGGCAGGCAGGCAGGCAGACAGACAGACAGACAGACAGACAGACAGACAGACAGACAGACAGACAGACAGACAGACAGACAGACAGACAGACAGACAGACAGACAAAAGCATTACATAACCTTCCCTTACGGAAGGTAAAATGACCACATCTCATGATTAATGGTTCATCTTGATATTCAATAATTGATAAAGTTTTAGTAGTAAACTAACATCACATTTTAAAATTAATCTAGTCAAAAGAAATTGGAAAATATGCCCCAGGTATCACATCTTGAAAGTGCTTACCCATAACTTCCTTATTATCTATGTTCTCAGCTACATAGAACCCATTAGGATCTATCTTGTATAAAATCTCTAGTCTTTCTACTGGGAACGTCCAGCCTTCGTCTGCTATCAGATCCCCTATAGTCCTCATATCTTCAATACTGGCATGTCGAATACGGAAGCTGTTATTCGGTATTAATAATGGAAATATTAGTTTGTACAAGCATAGACATTTTTCTATGGTAAGCTTACAAGTTTGTGCATGTATACAAGGTTCACAATAACAAAGAGCTAGCGAGAGCTGTACGTACGAAAGGCAAAAATAAACTATTAAATGGTGGCATTCATCACACCATAGATTACTGTGAACTGCAAGAGGAAAGGCTGGTTGGCCTAGTTGTTCATGACGATTGTAGAAATACGTGTAGGGGGTTGAAGTAGGTTTGAAATCCATTTTAACATATTCAGGTATTTGTATGTTTTATGTGATCAAATTAGCACTATCCAAATGGGGGGGGGGGGGTTGTGAGCCCCTATGAGTTACACGTCAGGAAAGTAGGTCGACATAGTATAGCCCGGGATCATAACCAATGAAACGAGACATGAACAGTTTTCACTTTGAACTAGTACTAAGAACTGCGAAAGAAGACACGCAGTGAGTGAACCTGTGCGATCACAGAAACAAGTGTAATTTTACCCCTTTCATATATAGTTGGCTAAATACGTCAATATTAACAACATTATCACCATTGTATTGTATTCTGACAGAAATATTCTGAGACATAACTCGGGAAACAAATGCCTGTGTTTGTTCCATCCTCGGTAGCGATGTTCGGTAGTGTGCTGTATCGTATCGGAAGAACATCCGAGGTCTAGCAGACTAGGTCACCCGCACAATATATACGAAACTTACCTGGACGCCATCGCCGCTGTTGAAGTTGAAAACCAAGTACACAAATGTTTTCGAACAATTAGTTCATAGTTCATAGTTCATAGTTCACATGATAATATAAAACACTTTCTATGTTCCACGATTGATCTATTTATATCTCAATAATATATCCATGGTTACACACACAGGCACTCGTGTGCCGAAATATAGTTCAGAGTGTATCACTTCGTCTTGATACAAATTTTAAAGTAAACTTCAAGCGAGTTGGAAATGGGGCGAGTTGAAATTGGGACGAGTTGATCCGTCACCATCAGGTGACCTCGGAAATAGTGTCTTGGGCAAAATTTGAACCACGACTGTCCCTCGGTCAACCCAGCTGTATAATTGAGGACCTGGTAGGATAGAGGTTGCAATGTGAATGCTTTAATCCTATGCACTTATAGAGGCTGCAATGGATTGTATGCTCCCCCAGGGAGTTGAGGAAGTATAAAGGGCCGTTGTGTTGCTATAGATCCGTGCCAGGGGTAATAATTGTCAAGTGCTTTGAGCACAAAGTGGGAAAGTGCTATATAAAAACTAACATTATTATTATAATTAATTATCTACATTTACGCGATTCTTTTATTCCGATGATTCCATTCAACGAAATATTCCGGTGTACAAGTACCTGTGTTTATTGTGACGTCATCACGTATTTCTAGTGAAGAGTCATGACATGCGTCATTTCTCGGAAAATGTGACGACCATCATTTAGAAAAAGTTGGTACTTGGCTGCTTTCACTTTCATTCCATGTGCTGCCTCAGAGCGAACATCACGTCTCAATTATAATACAGAGAAATTTCACTTTAATATTTTACTAATTTCAGAGTAGGGTACCAGAGTCCATAAATAATAATAATAATAACAACAATAATTATAATAGAAATTTATATGCGCTATGCTTGAAGAAAATCGCCTTTCTTAAACATGGACGATTGCCATGGATGGATGGTTGGTTGGTTGGTTGGTTGCAGAAAACAGGACCCATCTTATAATTGAATAATTATTGAATTGTATCAGGAACTTGCTATACTATGTTATATGAAGGGTCCAAATACATTTGTATAAACTGAATGGGACAATAAGAGCAAGCAAAGGATGTTTTTTAAAATTCTTTTGCCTGTGTGCATTGTCTGTATGAAAAATTACTAATGTATTGTATTGTGAAGGAATGCATACAGCACCCTCTCTTGACAGGAAATAAGTCACACACACACACACACACACACACACACACACACATACATACATACATACATACATACATACATACACATATACATACACATCATAATCTTCAAAATGAAAGTTGTATAAGTTTATTGACAGGAAAAGCTAGATGCATTTACAGCACACAGAACATTTCTCTTCACATTGAATTTCTTGACTATATGCTAATGTTGTAAAAATTTCACAACCCCAATACTAAAACTGTCTCGTTTATTGTACTGATCGATAAGGAATTCATACTCTGAAATTCAACTCTCTTTTCATCTAGGTTTACAAAAATATCTCTATAAAACTTTATATTCATTCACAGTACAATAACACCTTTTCAAAAGAAACTCCTGGCAAATATGTTTACATTACAATAATATGAATGCTTTCAAAGTCTTGTCAAAAGTATATGTGTCCAAAGAATTTCAAGAAGGAGAAAAAGATGAATTGGTAACAGAAAACATATCATCTGCCACTCAACCTTCCACAATTGTTGTTGAGAGAAATAACTTTTTCTAGTTGCTTTTTATTTTCCCTCTGTGGTCCCATTTCTGGATCTCCTTTCCATAGCTGGTGGTCGTAGAGATGGCATTTATTCCTGGTTGATTCCTACTTTCCATCTGTGGTTCCCTCTCTGGATCTCCTTTCCATGGCTGGTGGTCGTAGAGATGGCATTTATTCCTGGTTGATTCCTACTTTCCATCTGTGGTCCCATCTCTGGATCTCCTTTCCATGGCTGGTGGTCGTAGAGATGGCATTTATTCCTGGTTGATTCCTACTTTCCATCTGTGGTCCCATTTCTGGATCTCCTTTCCATGGCTGGAGGTCGTAGAGATGGCATTGAATCCTGGTTGATTCCTACTTTCCATCTGTGGTCCCATCTCTGGATCTCCTTTCCATGGCTGGAGGTCGTAGTGATGGCATTGAATCCTGCAATGAAGAATGGCACATACACTGTCAGATACAGATCCATTTGAATAAACATAGCTTTAAGAGATCATTTCATTTTATTTATTTCCTTTTTTCATAATAAAGTCATCATAATATGGCAGTGAAAATAAAGTGCATGTATATTTTTATTACTAAACAGAGTAGATGTATAAAGATAATTTTCTCCTCTCTCTTGCCCAACTGACAATAATGTACAAATATACTTTCTGAACTCTACAAACTAAAAGCATCAAGGCAGTAATCCAACCTTTTCTAGACACTTTTTTTTCTAAAATTCTGATCATGAGTGCCTATGATCTTTGTACAATCATCAACCTTAATAGTCAAACAGCTTTACTACAACAAAATTAATCCATCCAGCAAAGATTCACTGAGAAAATATATGGTTGCTTCAAGTCCTTTCATTTTCTTAAACACAAAACAAGGCAACTTGGTTATATATTGTCTGACGACAACTTACCATACGTCTGCCAGACATCATACGCATTTTGTCTTTGTAGAGGTTATAGACAAACTGTGCCATGTGAGGCATGTTTTGTACAACCAAGGGTGGTGACCTTACAGGATCAGTTACCTGTCAGAGAAAAATATATTGACATTTTGAATTGTTAAAACGTTAGTACTCTGGTAACTGAGTTTTCTGTTTTCAAAGATAGACACAAACTAAAAGTATCATGTCACAACAAGTTGAGACGATAGTGATAAGCTATTGAATGGATGTTGGTTTAATTATAGTCTCAGTAGGATGGGGCTCTCTGAAAGCTAGTTCCATAAACATGCAGTGTACTGTTTTGGGACTTCCAATGTTTACACTATCTTGATCAACAGGGTGATTAGCATCACACAACAGAGGAACCACCATCAACCACTTGTGTCACCTACCACATTGAACAACAACAGTTTTATGTAGCTTATGTAGTCTATCTTAGTAAACCAAAGCCTCAATTATCAGAGTCATGTATATATATATATCATGTATTGGAATTTCCAGTGCATAAACATACTTGAAACTATATTATGAGGATAGAGTATTGCAATTGATATTGACATTGATATTCTAACTAATTACACAGTACAAATAATATTGCTTCTCCAAATATCCATATTCCATATTTCAAAGAAGAGCAATTCAGACATGGGATATTCCATTTTCAAGGAGGAGGCAATTCAGACATGGGATATTCCATTTTAAAGGAGCAACAATTCAGACAAGGGGATTATTATAACACTCAGAATTACATATCATTTTCACACATAAACCTATATATTGACAACATACAGAATGGCTTATGATAATCAAACTTACCTTTCTTGTAGGTGGATATGATTCGCTAGGTATTAAATGCAACTGTAATGGTCTCTGCATTAACTGGAAAGTCAGGAGATATAATGGTATTATTTCATAGTCATCATTTTCTTGTCTCAAAATAATTAATCTTATGATAATTATACCATCAATTCCAAGATGTGAAGTGAGGTCATATGTGTTTTGCATAATAATTGTGTCAAAGCTTAAAATCCATGTGTCCAAAATTATGTTGTAAAAATTTACGACAGAAATCCATGAACTTCCTGTTTCATTTGTTTAAAAACACAGTTATTTTTTTTTTTTCAAAATGTGTCATAATTACCATGTTTGACATGATGGTTATTGTTAGTCAATTTTTAAAATAAAATCACTGTTACTGACAATGGCTGCTAAAGGGTTAAAAATTAATAAACCAGTGTATGAACAGCAGAAAAGATTTCCCTTATTCAAAAATTTGAGAACTTATATTGCAATACCTGATTGAAAGCTGGTGAAAGTTCATAACAATTCTGGAAGAGTGAAACTCTGGCTACTGCATAGAGACCAAGTCTGGCTCTTGACATAGCAACAACCAATCTCCTCACATCTCTGTTGTCAAGATAGAAAGTATTTGGTTATTCACATTTAGGAAATATAGTTACAAACAGGTTTATTGTAGTCGGTTTGACTGTTTCTCTTATATTCACTCTACATTCAGAACAGAGGTTGATGTACTATTGGATTAAATACAAGCAGTGACAGGCAAGTATTTACAGCAGAACCTGTTACAACCAGTGACAGGCAAGCATTTACAAGTGGAACTCATTACAACCAGTGACAGGCAAGCATTTACAAGCAGAACCTGTTACAACCAGTGACAGGCAAGCATTTACAAGCAGAACCTGTTACAAGCAGGGAAAGTAATCAAATGAATTGAATTAATAGCACTTTGCACAGCATGTTGGAACTACAGACTAAGACTTGTATTACATTCATCATTTGATCAGAACAGTTTTATGACCAGTTCACCGTAACAGACAAATTTCAAATTGCTCTGCATTTCATGTACACCTAAAGAGGCCGTAAAACTGTTCTTATCAAACCATGAAACGTAATACAGGTCTCTGTAATTCCAACATGCTGTGCAAAGTGTTACAATTCATTTATTTACTTGCCCTTTTTGTAACAAGTGCCGCTTGTAAATGTTTGCATGTCGCTGGTTGTAAATATTCTACAAATCTTGTTAAGAAATACAGGAAAGTGTCAAACTAGGAAGGAATGGCTAGATTTGATATTATTGACATATCTTGACAATAACCACACAAAAAAATTCAAGTAATATCAATCTTTAGTTTACCAAGTTTAGTTGTTGTAAAAAGGTTTGGCAACTACTGTGTGTACAACTGTCTTGATTACATGTTTGTATAACTCACCTTAGATGGCCAACAGCTCTTGTCCTCACCAAGGACAATAATATGTAGTCATTTTGTTGCCCCTGGAAACGATCTACTGTAGTAACCTTTAAGTTAAGAAATTGATGAGAAAATAACTAATGAAGTAAAATTATTTTGCATCCAATTGCATTATTCAGGATTCACACCAAATTATTGATTTGATCATATATAAACATGTCAAGTTGTAATCAGAAAAAATCCTCCTCAAACACAGTGGCATGAAAGCTGTAACTTAACACAGTATAAACATACACTTTTTGCTGTTACTTTGTTCAAGGAAAGTCAAACAAATTTTCAGTGAAAATCAGGAAGTAAATCATGAGTCACCATGCAAATTGTTTAAATAGACATCAAAATGATATAAAAAGCAACCTATTTTTGAATCCAAAATGGCCACCAAATACTGTGTTTTGACATATTAAATGTACTTTAAGATTGATATTTCTTCAAAACAAGACAGTGAACTCATAAATTTCTGTTTATAATATCAGGAAAAAGCATCAGGAAAAAGCTTTGATATGGAAAATTTGGAGACATTAGAAGAATTTAGATTTTTAGGAAAATTGATCCATGAGGCACATTCTACCTTCAAAGTGGAACATTTTCATCAGCACAGGTAAACAGAGAACCAATATGGATGGATGGCAAAAGAGTAATCAATCAACCAACCATCACACAGCATTACATTGTTACTTACCTTACTTGGTCTACCAATCATTGGATTATCTCCACATCTCTGATTGATAACATCTCTTATCAAATGTTTCTGTCCATTGTAGGTAGTCAATATACTAATCTTGTCTGCAGGGTAACCTAGTAGTCTCATGTACATGAACAATGCCACAACATACTCTGCCTCTGCTAAATTCTGTTTAAAAAAGAAGGCACAACCAACAATTTATAGAAAGCCAAATGTAAAATTATTTTGGTTTCAAATATTTACATAAAGATCAACTTATATACATACTTAGAAACTTTCAATATTACTGTAAATAGTTGACTTTGCTTGTCTTTATCTGGACATGTACTGCATAAACATCTCGTGGAAAGTTACTGTTCACAAACAATCAAAGTGTATGAAGATTGTATTAGCAGTAAAATGTCAATCTATGATGAATTTACTCTCAATGTTTTCTTGGATAGCAGTATTCAGATCTGTGTTATGTTTTTTCCATAAGGACAACATCACTTAGAAGCAATGTTTTCATTAAACATTTCATAGACTATAACCATGGAAGTATAACCCACATACTTTCATGCTATAACTGAAGAATCTTTGGCTTAGTCATCGTACAACAACATTCCCATAACACACTTATGAATCTTATCCAGGTCAAATAAGAATCATTACATCTCAACGGTGAACAATTCATCTTACAATACTTAGGACAAAACATTCTCCTCACAATAGACTTTCCTAAACAAAAATCTCAATACTTAGCTTGTTTGTGTATGCTGAAGTAACCAGCCTATGACAATTGAGTATGCATAGAGAGGTATGGTTACCAAGACAACAGTATCAATGGAATTCATGTCTTACCAATAAGCCTGTCTTCAATGAGAGTACTTCTACGGTAGTTGTTACTCTACCATAGCTGGATCCTAAAGTTCAGGTGAGAACATTGTTTGTGGTTTATAGTCAACTTACCTGGAAAAAGTATGGATTTGGTTCGGATTCTCCAATTCCATTGAAATCCTCTACATTGATCAACTGGAAATCGAACTGAAATCCAGGATTTCCCATGCGGAATTCTGGCCACAGCATGACGTGAGGCAGGTTTCCAAGTTTATTGTATCTCCAATTGTACAAGTTACAGATACTGGAGGTGAATAGAATACAAGCAATACATTATTTATTTATATTAAAGTGATATACAATAGAAATTAGTGTGTTACCTGAAACAATGCATGAAATGTTACTCTGTGAAAAATGAATAAGAACAAAATGAAACACAATTTTGTCTTCTCTTTTCCTTTCTATGTGGCTTATTTTTATCAATAGCGGGCCAGATCCCTCTATTCTACTTGAGTCTGTGAATGTCACGTCATTTTATCTCAATCATAGCATAGAGTAACTTAAAATTGGTCAGTATTTTATGTTAAACTTCTACTATCATAATGTCATTATGGCTATGGACAAATGTCATTATGTAGTTGACAATCATTTAAGTCACACACATGTTACATTGCAATTTGTTAATTTCCTATGACATCCTCCCCTGCAAATATAGGGAAGGTTCACAGGATATCTTAGTCACTCACCTAGCTCTAGCACGTCCCTGTGCATCTAGATCAACAGTGGGTACCCCTAGTCTGACAAGACGTGTAAACAAAGACTGCTCCATGTTGGAGAATTTCTGGAAGGCCATATTCTTAATAACAGGAGGTAACTGGTGGTGATCTCCTATCATTATCCAGCGTTTTAATCGACTGAATCCATCCTCTGGATTCTGAAAGTAAGATAGTCTAAATCAATATCTTACAGCATTTGTGTTTTACACTGACTCTTTATGGTTCAAATACAGCGATTTTCCATTTGAAATTTTATTTCAAAATACATTTTATATACCGTTTTATGATTAATATTTAGTTTATTTCATTAAACATGACTGACTGATTGATTGTTGATTGATTCAAATATAAACATATATGATAATAAACCTTATTTGTAGTTTGCTCTGATGTACACAGTATGCTATATTGTCAGAAACAAAAGTCTCTAGATTTCTAAACCGAAAGTTTTGATATTAAAGCCATTTCTAAAAATTTCAGACACAATATACATTTTGCCCATAATAACTCTACTATAAAGTTACTTTCAACAATATGATCAAAGCACTGCACAATGTCGACAATGAACATTCCTGACAAAAACTGATGATGGAAAAATCTTTTATACATTTTCAACAGGTAGAGAGCGTTCCAGGATGGTTATTCTCTCTCTTTTTAGTTCAGTATTTGAGTGAAGTTTATACCGGTATCTACCATTTTACTTGACAACAATGAAATCTGTCAAGAGTGTTTTAAGGTCTTACCTGAAGTAAGAGAGGAATAAATGTTTCTATTTCCAGGATTTGGGCTGACTCCTCCATTAAAATGTTGTCATACTGCAAAAAGTGTATGAAATAGCATAGATCAATGATTATATACAGGAGTTTACACAGTGAGTTAGGAGTTTACACAGTGAGTTACGTACATGTCAACAGACAAAGAATACTGGAAGTTTCATGTCAGTATGTGTGACAATGAAGTCAGTTTTTGATCGTGACTTTAAACCAGTAAATTCTCTTTACTGTACTTGTCATTGACACTTCTATCAATATTACTTTATTTTATTCATCTGAGTTTCTGCAGTTCTATGATAAAATAAACTAGAAATTTATATTTTGAAGGAACATAATACCATTATGTTTTAAACACAGTTTCAATCACACATCAGGTCATATATAAAACATGGTCCAATTACAATGGTCACTGATTATAAGTCACAGCATAGACTTGGGGGAGGTAGGAAGAAAGACATGGAGATAGGGGAAAGTGGTGGGGAAAAAGTAGTGTGTGAAGGGGTGGGGAAGAGGTGTTGGGAGGTATGGTAGAGGTGTGAGGGGTACTAGGGAAAGGCATTTCTGAGGGTGTAGGGGAAGAGGTGCGGAGGTAGGGGAAAGTGGTGTGAGGGGGTAGGGGAAGGTGTGCCTGAGGGTGTAGGGGAAGAGGTTGGGGAAGTAGGAGAAAGAGGTGTGAGCGGTGGGGAAGGATTACAATAAGAATGAAACTCTAAAATGTTAGTTCTAAAGTTTACCTTGAAACCAACTTCTACAAGATCTCTTCGTTTTAAAGCAGCATGAGTACAGGTCATGGCAATGATCTTGGCTTCTTTAATCAATAAATACTTGGATCTGTCAGCTCCACTACGTAATAACTCAAAGGCACGGAATTCCTGAACACAATAAAGAGGTGAGTAAGTGTCATTTCACATTCCATGTCAAATAATATCAAGTAAAAGTTCTTCAATATCATACAGTGCCAAAATTTACTTCATTATTTCACAACTGTTTTCATTTTTTAAAAAGAATGACATTAATATTAACTTCTTCAACCTGTTAGGCATATTACAGGTCAAGCCTTACTTTCAGATGAATTTATCCTGATGAAATTAATCTAAAAGACATTCTCTGATATAATATTGATTGTAATTCTGAGCTGCTAAATGTGTACTTCAAAGTCCTTAAGCAAGTCAAATTGACCAAGACACTTCCTTCATGAGACCCAATACAATTTCTACCCCCGGTACTATGGGGTACATATAAAACTGGGGTACCTCTAACTCTGTGAATATTTTCTTGATATGTCTGAAGCAGCCTTCTGCAATTTCCATGTCTTCATCATACGTTCTTCCATGAAATATCGGCTGAAAACAAAACAAGACCACAAGTTAATGTGAATCTAGTATTCAGTCTACATTCAAAATATTTGGCTTAAAGTCATTTATCAGTAACTATGCAACACATGCTGTATGATGTCACTGTATATTACAACTGGTTAAGACATATTGATGCCTGCCAATGTTAGTGCTAAATGCTGCCAAGCAGTTAAAACCAGAACTCAGTCCCCTTCAGCCTCATACCAGGCATAAAATTCCAATAAATATGTCTATACATGTATACATTTACACAAACCTATTGGTATATATATACCGGTACATGCATACATTTACAGGGTATCAATTCTAGGACTGAGGTTCCTCTTTTACATCAATTACAGCCTTACCTGTGGTGCATTGGCAAAAAACTGTTCAAATGGAAACTCTTCTTTGATTGGTGTAACATCAGTTTTGCCTTTAACTTTACTCAAGTATTTCTCCCATCGGGATAAAACCTACAATACATAATAAGAATATTAGAACACATATCCCTATTTAATCAACACGTTATTTTTAATATAGTAACTTTAAGAATTATTGTGATTAATAAACAAAACCTTAAATGAAAATCCTTTAAACTTGTTGAATTTTAGACTGGTGATATAAGCTTCCCATTAATTGAGAAAATTGTAGCCATTCAGTGATTTCTAGTCTGTAAGATATGCCATGTCATTGCACCATCACACACTGGCCTACTCCTCTTAGGCCAATTTAAGCTGAAAAACATAATGTAACAGTTATTTAGTCTAAAAGAGTTCTTACCTGATATAAAAAGAAGTGACCAGCTGTTTCACATGTGTAGGACACATCACCATGTACTCCTAAACTTTCTTGTAACCTGGCAACCTCTTTCAGTAGTTCTAATCTTCTGCCCAACACAAAGTTAACTCTACCATACCTGAAACAGTCAAAATCATGTCGAATCTCAGGTCAGATATACATAGAATCATTTTAACATATGTTTTCACACTAATCCCACTTTAATTTCACTCTTTCAAATCTGATATTCAACAAACTGTTCATTGAGTGACTTGATATTGAGCAGTCTGTAATTCCTAGAATCACAAAGTAACAGCCACTGTCTTGCTAGATCAGTTCTGCTGTATGGCAATGGGTATTTGGGAACTAATAGCTTCCCTGCAGTAGTAACATTTGGTATTTACCCCTTGTGAAATACGTACAAATTACTCCCTTAGGTTCCAAGTCCTCTTTTTGAGTCTGACAAATCTGACTTCTTAGCAAAACAAATGTTCAACTTGTTGATAGATAAACTTGTAACTTCAACTGTGTTGAGAATAGCCTGTCTATGATAACATGGCATATGCCTTGTGGAGGAAGGTGAATGCATGGTAGTGTGAAGTTTGTGAACAACTTTAGCAAGGCACCCAATAGCATATTAAGCTATGGTTAAGCACACTTCCTATAATAACCTTGAGATGTACACTATAGCTAGTAAAAAATACACACAATAGTACATTGTAAATGTCAATATCATTTGTTTATATTTGCACATATCCATTCAAAGATGGAAGGTAAGGAACTGTACCTGGAGAAGTCTTTTTCTGTCTCCAGAGATTCTTCACCATGTCCAAGACGTAGTAAATGTCTTTCATCAATATCCAATGCCATGATTTTCTCAAACAACTGATTCAGTGCCTGCAAGAGTATGTCATTAAAATGTCATTAAAATGTCATTTTCTATCATATACATAAAGTTCAATATTTGACATAATACTTGACTGATGATGATCAACACAATGTTTGAGAAAAAAGATCTTATCTACTTTGAGCAGGTTAAAGGGCATCTTACATACTTTGAGCAGGTTAAAGGGCATCTTACGTACTTTGAGTAGGTTAAAGGGCATCGTACGTACTTTGAGCAGGTTAAAGGGAATTTAACCTACTTTGAGCAGGTTAAAGGGCATCTTACCTATTTTGAGCAGGTTAAAGGGCATTATTCTTGGACTGAATTGTATTTGTATCTTATTTGAATTGATTATGAGTCAAACTTTATCATCTAAATTTCTCACCTAATATTGGTAAGGCAAAGGTCAATATTTTTCCTCTGTAATTCTATGCGATTATTACCTAATTTGATTGATATACAGTTAAAACAGTTTCATCAAAAGTTCTAGGTGTTCCGCTGGAAATCTTACCTGGTTAGAATGAGTCACAATTAGAGTTCTCTGTTCTGGGAAATTATGGTAGATGTTTGAGATGATCTGTACAGCTACGTCAGTTTTACCAGTACCAGGTGGTCCAACAACCTGAATTTGAGAACAGAGATGAACAGTTTCAATATAGAATACACAGTATTTATTGTAGCAGCCATTCCTAATTATTGAATGGTGATTCTTGTATGCTAGTATGGGTAAAACAATCATCATACAGATAGGGCACCATGTTGTTGTCGGTAGCCAATCAGATAGCTTGTGTGCCTCTTACCACTGCAGTTTGGGTTTGAACCCGCCCAGAGTTGGCTGGGAATGAGTAAAAATTTCTCAGACTTGCAGGTAAAGAAGGGTGAAACTCGGTTTGACCCTACAAAACAACTCGGGTTTTCCCCCCGGGTACCCTGGTTTCCTACTGTTTTAAGACTAGGACACTTGGGTGCTATACAAGTAGTGACCATATTTCAATTTCCAAATCTTATTTTGATTAATTTAATTAATAAAGTTTACTTTTAAAATAAACCTTAATATATTTGAATGTAGGAAACGTTTGACAAAAAGTGTATGATGAACTTTGCATCAACAGTGT
The DNA here is from genome assembly GCF_964340395.1 of Glandiceps talaboti. Taxonomy (NCBI): domain Eukaryota; kingdom Metazoa; phylum Hemichordata; class Enteropneusta; family Spengelidae; genus Glandiceps; species Glandiceps talaboti. The sequence continues at coordinate 31,765,011 of NC_135550.1, read as the reverse complement.
TCTTTTGATTCACAAAGTTCATCTTTTACTCTACCTACCATTGTCAACCCTGGCTGCATACCGGCTCTGATGGCTTCTATTTGGGTAGATGTGAAAGGTATTGTATTCCTGAAAATAACAAGAAAATATCAAGTAAAACTTAAATTCTGTTTAAGAATCATTCAAAAATTTAAAGTTTATTCATTTTCTAAAGCACCTTAGAAGGTTTCTATTCTGTAATATTCAACTTCACATAAAGTATACAAAAGGTCAAAATTAAAAACAAAAACAAAAAATGTCTTTAAAAAATAATTTACAACATAAACAACACGCTGGTTAAATAGTGACAAAATGGCTAAAAATGACTAATAGTAAAAACACACATGGTAATAAAACCAATACAGTTTATAATGCTGATTGAAAAGACATGTTATAAAAATTAATATTTAAAATAACATTGTTCTATAGGTTACAGATTTCTACAAAAGTGATTATATAGCTTAACAGTGATAAAGCTTCTTGTTTCATTTAACTTACAAAACTGTAATGCTGTACTTACTTTTTAGGTTGGTTGAATGGATATGGTCCTCTATTTGGGATAACATATGGTTCAACTGTCAGCTGTATCTTGCCTTTATCTTCAGACTCTGCATCCTCGCCATGTTTCCTCTTGGTGCCAGATGTCTTAGCAGGGAAGATCACTCTGTGGCAAATTAATTGGTATTAGAGGTTAATGGTTATCAATTACAGTGACAGTTAATTCATACATGTATTGGTACAAGAGATTAACTGCTAAAAAAAGCCTTCTTCGGGATGTGAATCATCTAATACAGATAGTCATCATTGGTCACTAGAGGGCAGTCTACTAGTGGTTATCTACATTTCAGACTTTCCAAAACATCAGAAGTTTTTGATTACATTAATCCATTTATATTTTATCATGATAGATGTTGACCCCTTCATTGTCTGTGATTGCATCTATAAGTGATAAAGACAGCCTTAGATTTACAACTCCACACTTACACTATGCTTTAAATATGATCAGTGTACCATCTAGTATTTGGTGTCCCCTATCTCTTACTATGTAGTGATTCATGAGATGACCAACTTTTTATCACTTTGATCCACAAACCAAAAACTGTCTTTCTTTAGACGATACGCTTATGAATACGATATACTATCTATGTTGTCCTGTCATTAATATATCTATATCATGCCAAAAATCTTAAGACTACATTGCATTTAATACTCAATAGAATGAATTACTCCATAAGAAACTGTCCTTGGCTTGTGGACCAAAGACTTTGCCAACATTTCATCTTCGCTTGGAATGTGTTTAAAATTATGGCCCTTTTCCATGAATATAAAATCCAAGTTAAAGTACTCTTTATATGTGATTTTTCCAAAGGTACAAAGCATGAAATCATCTGAAAACACAATACACCTAAAATGACAATCCATACTCACTTGAATGGTGGTTTCTGTAGTGCTGGGTTGTCTGTTGTCACCTTGATTTCATGGTCAGGAAAACTAGCTTTCAGGTGATTGATATCAAGGAAGGTATCCACAAAGTCTAATGTCAAAACTGATGTATCCATTCTGTTGATGAGTCACATGAAAAAATCATAATTAAATCTGTTATCATCACTGAATCAAATCTTGGTACAATGCCATGTTTGTACATTGTTTGTATAAGTACAAATAACTACATTATCACATATCATATGTACTTATTTTGTATAATGTGCTGTTCTTGAGTATAATGTTATGCTTGTATTTACTTTGTATAGTGAGCTATTCCTGGTTAAATATCATGTTTGTAGTTATTTTGTACAGTGTGTTGTTCTTGAATACATTGTCATGTATGTACTTACTGTATAGTGTGCTACGGCTGCCCTGCATTAAAATGTTACATATCTACTTACTTGGTATAGTGTGCTGCCCCTGGGTCACCATATCCCAGTATAATATCATGCAACCAGTCAGGTACAACACATTCTGTATTCATCAAATCACGAATGGTTTCAAGAACAGCCTGTGTAGATATCAAGGTAGTTTTTAGTAGACCTACATCATCGTAAATATCAAACTGTATGCACAGATTCCGTATGAATAGACTTCATAAATCTGATTATCATTAAAAACAGATTCATTTATCCATTCAGCCTATGCTCTTGATATGTAATGTACTGAAGGCAGAATTTCAAGTAAAATCAGAAATCAGGTAACTAGGCCTGCTTCAACCACTTTGACCATCATTGTTTCCATACTAAGTTGAATTTTTCATTATTTCAAAGTGATTATTCTTTATCTACAAATATCTACACTTTATGTTGCCATGGTAATCAAATCTCTGCCACTGAAATAAAAAAATACAAAAGATAAATTAAATACCTTGAAATTATTCTCTTTAGGTTTTCTTCTCATTATGATATTAAATGATTCATAGACGTCTTCAGCACCAGTGGCAGTCTTAGACATGTCTTGTTGATACTGATTTGGATCAAGCCAAACACGATATGTACGTACTTCACCTTTCAACTCTGGCCTAGGTTCAATACCTGAAATGTACAGAGGTGAAATTTGAATATTTAAAAACTACTAAATATATATATACTTTCTGTAAAACATGGTGAATTCATTATGAAATACTCAGTGTCACATGGCAGATCATATTAACTCCATCTGAATCATAATCATCCTCTTTGAATATATTCCTGACGTGTTCCTGGACATTACAAATTCTATTATAGCACTCACCTTCTTCAATGACTTCACCGTTCTCTCCTAGAAGGCCTTCAATTTCACACCCTCTGACATAGGACAACCCTACCTGTGGAATGAATGGTTCCTTCTCACTGTATTTGGTACCATATGACCTTGTTGGTCTGACAGTTACTAGGAAAGCAACATCATGTTTTCTCATGCCTACAATGAAAACCATACAAATATAAAACTCAGACAATTCTCAATTTTTCAGTTTCTTACCTAGCATTTATTGAAGGTGAGATCTTTTCTAACGATAAACAAAATTCTCCTTAATAATATGATGCATGTATTTTGACCCTGATAAAGTCTACAGTCAATGTGCCTGCCCTGTAAGTCAATTTAGACCCACCACCTTTGACTTACAGCCTTATGATGACACCAACATTTGATGTTCCTCTATCCATTACTATATGGTGACTCACAAGAAAACCTCCACTTTTTATCATTTAGACCTGCACCATCAAAATTCGTTACAGAACACACTATCTACTTGTACAGCAAGACATACATACAATGTATGAAATGAATGTTCTTGCTCACCTTCCCATTCAGCCTTGATAGCTTCTCTCAAGTTCAAAGTCACAGTAATATCAGCTCTGACCTGAGACGGATGATTCTCACCAATATTTGGCTTAGCAACCTGTGTTGATGAAAAGATAGTAAAGCTCTATGTAACCATGAATACAAACTTTACATCACATTCAGCTATTTTATGACTAAATTTGGATCATTCTGTCAAATCTAGTTTTGACACTGAAGGACAAATGGTTGAAACATGTTTAGTTCTAAATCTGAAGTGGATCAAGTGAACATGTGTTGAAATTTACAAGTTACTTAAAATAATAACATTTTGAGAGATGTATAGCCTATCGAACAGCTTTGCTGGTACAGTATATACTTTGAATAAAGGATTATTTTTTTTAAAACTTGCAAACAATTTAATTTTATAGTACATCTCATTTGTACTAATTTGAATAGTTTGCATATCTCCTCAATGTCAGTAGTGTCATTTTTTCCTAAACTTCATATTGGCCCTTTTCTGTTTATACAAACAATCATGATCAACTATACCATAGGCAAAAACCAACAAAACAGCAGCCTACCCTAGGTCTATGTTAATGACAATTTAGCTCTAGCTCTAGAGAAAAACTTACCTCTACAACTGAAAAAGCTGTTATAGGCTGTGTGAATGAAAAATAAAGAATACATTTTAAACAATAGTACACACACCAATTGAAAATACATTCTACTGTAGAAATTCATCACATCATTTCTATGTTGAAGAATTGTGTGTTTGTGTTTTATTTTCTCCTATAGATTTTAAGGGGCATTCCTCATCATTTGTAAAAACAAGTAATGAATGATAAGGAGTACCCACAATGATAAATGTTTCAGTATAATCCAAAAATGAACTATCATTTTTACTAGAGTACATATGAAATTTACATCTTGTGCATAGTAGTAGGAAATTCATGCAAAAATCCTCAACAAGTAATTTCTAACAGATTTCATGTACTTAAAGACTATATTATGCTAATGATGTCATTGGTATGCGACCCATTTCACGATACACAAACAGTCTTTATGTTATTACTTACCAAAGCCATTCTGGCCCAGCCTCCAAATATAGTGTTGCCATCTTCAGCTTGCCTATAACATGAAGTCACACATGAATTAGAAAGTATAACAAACTATGCCCAATTTTATTTAATTAAAGTAATATTTTCACATTGACTTTTTTCTGATGTCTTTTGCTGACTGTTTCTTCAGATATTCTATGTATCACTAATGTTGAAATAAGTCAAAATAAGTAGAAATGAAGTAGGTCTGTCTAATTTTAACAAAATTACTATTTTGTGGATAAGTGTATGATGTGAAATGTATCTCAAATAAAATTTCAATAATCATTTTGGTAAACATTAAACTTTACATTATTTTGTCCATTTATTATATAATTACAGCTGTGTTGCTAATGAAATAATCAATGACCAATATCTACATCCTTTATATATTATCAAAATTGTTTACTTTCTTACCATGGTTTCATTCTGCTTACAGAGTCCTCGATATCTTGGCGAATTTCATCTGAGAAAATATGAAGTTGGTAAATAAGACACAAAGCATACAAGATTTGTAAACTCTAAATACATGAACACTTACACTATAGTACAAAGTAATAGTAAAGTTACCTTATTGGAATCTAGTTTTTGAAGCGATTATGTAGCTTTCATCCGAATCACTCAGACGTCATCAGTGTAATGATGTAATACCGTTTGGTCAGGTGACCTCCTAGTGGAATCACCTGATAGTAGATTTGCAATATACTTTGTATATAAAACATGTACACTGTCACCAAAATATAAGTTGTTTTGTAGGTTGATGGGGACAGGAGTTGCTGGAGGGGGAGAGGATAACATATTCCATGATGTTTTGCCAGACCAGTTCATTTGAATGACATATATACAAACAAAGAGTGTACACAAGTAAAATGTTGACTTACATGTTGATTCTAGTCTGAATAAATTAAAGTTTCTTAACAGATAATCATGAAGGGTGAGGAACTGAAGATTCAGCTTTTGAAGAGCTAGACAGTCTGTAAGACAAAATATCAATATCACATTGTATGAATCTTCCAAAACATTGTGTAAACAAATTTGTACATGAACACAATGATCAATGTCAAATGAAAGTAATATGTGTAAGGTGATCATAGATTAAATACTGAAGTAAATAGTCAACAGTAATAAATTGCTGATTCTCCTTTTTTTCTCCAAATCTTTATCCTTTTTCATAATGTCAAACACACCTACATAAATCAACAAATCAAACGATATTTTGTAGACCTAAATCTACTGTAAACCCTAATGTTTGAATTCCCTAGTCTTGGTTTAGCTTGGTTTATCTTATCAGTGGAACCATGAGTCCTGGATCATTCTTTTGTTAAGGACCAACTTTTTTTTATAAGTCTATCTGACAAATGTTTCTATATCCTAATTATAAGAGATTACACATACCCTCCCCAGAGAAGTATTCTGTGGGTACTATGTTTTCATCCCATAGTATTTCTTCTGTGGGATATAACGGCATCTGATTCAATGCTTCAAGCTGTGAGGGTCTGCGTTCATGTCTGGAAACTAACAACTCTAACAGGAACTCGTTATCAAAATTTTCACCAGATTCAACAGGAGGAACCAGGTGAAGGTAGGCTGCAATCTCATGCAGTTTCTCTGTGCTGAAAAATTAGACAGAAATATCAATATCAGAAAGTCATTTGATAATGAAAACATTGTCAGTATTATTAAACAGTCAGTTCATTTACAAAATACATGTCCTTAGGCTTATATAGATCCTAGTATTTTTCATATTTTCTAAACATTCTATGATGACTGTAGTTTGTAAAGATGGTTTCTGTGTACAAGCTGCTACAGTTTATAAAATACTAGTTTAACTCTACCAACAAGCTGTAGTTTACATTCCACAGACTATTATAAGATATTCAAAGCAATGTGGAATGCTGAATTTCTACGTCTACATCATATGAAATGTACTATCCCGAGCGAATTCATGTAATTATTTTGATGGAACAGGAACTTCTTGGCCAAAATTGATTTCCAAGATAATTAGATTGTTTGGTTCTGAGGTCAAGATATGAACTTCCTGCATTGTACATAGGGTATATTATAACGTCTACGGTATATTATAACGGGCCAACTGAATCACTCTCTCACTTCTTTTATTTATTCCCTGACTGACTCACTGACTGACTCATTCATCCACCCACCCTTCCTCCCTCCTGCCCTCCCTCACTCACATATTCACTCACTCACTCACTCGCTCACTCACTCACTGACTCCTTGACTCACTCACTCACTAGCTCACTGACTCACTCACTCCTTAACTCAATCAATCACTCACCTTAGTGGTTCAAAATGAGCCTGTAATTTCTTCCTTGTATCGATACTGCCAACATTGGCCATAGAAAACTTCTTTAGTTCTGGAAAGTATTTGAAAGCTCCTCTCTGTAAAAATCAAATGCACGAGAAATGGTTTGAATGATGGTAACACATCAGATCATGTCATTCTGAAGTGTTGCATTTCCAGTTTTTCACTGTACTTACCTGAAGTGATGTTATTCTAACATAGTGGACATTGGTCATATCATGGCTACACTGTACTTACCTGAAGTGATGTTATCCTATCATAGTGGACATTGGTCATATCATGGCTACACTGTACTTACCTGAAGTGATGTTATCCTATCATAGTGGACATTGGTCATATCATGACTACACTGTACTTACCTGAAGTGATGTTATCCTATCATAGTGGACATTGGTCATATCATGGCTACACTGTACTTACCTGAAGTGATGTTATCCTATCATAGTGGACATTGGTCATATCATGGCTACACTGTACTTACCTGAAGTGATGTTATCCTATCATAGTGGACATTGGTCATATCATGGCTACACTGTACTTACCTGAAGTGATGTTATCCTATCATAGTGGACATTAGTCATATCATGGCTACACTGTACTTACCTGAAGTGATGTTATCCTAACGTAGTGGACATTGGTCATATCATGGCTACACTGTACTTACCTGAAGTGATGTTATCCTATCATAGTGGACATTAGTCATATCATGGCTACACTGTACTTACCTGAAGTGATGTTATCCTAACATAGTGGACATTGGTCATATCATGACTACACTGTACTTACCTGAAGTGATGTTATCCTATCATAGTGGACATTGGTCATATCATGGCTACACTGTACTTACCTGAAGTGATGTTATCCTATCATAGTGGACATTGGTCATATCATAGCTACACTGTACTTACCTGAAGTGATGTTATCCTATCGTAGTGGACATTGGTCATATCATAGCTACACTGTACTTACCTGAAGTGATGTTATCCTATCGTAGTGGACATTGGTCATATCATAGCTACACTGTACTTACCTGAAGTGATGTTATCCTAACATAGTGGACATTGGTCATATCATGGCTACACTGTACTTACCTGAAGTGATGTTATCCTATCATAGTGGACATTGGTCATATCATGACTACACTGTACTTACCTGAAGTGATGTTATCCTATCATAGTGGACATTGGTCATATCATGGCTACACTGTACTTACCTGAAGTGAAGTTATCCTATCATAGTGGACATTGGTCATATCATGGCTACACTGTACTTACCTGAAGTGATGTTATCCTATCATAGTGGACATTGGTCATATCATGGCTACACTGTACTTACCTGAAGTGATGTTATTCTAACATAGTGGACATTGGTCATATCATGGCTACACTGTACTTACCTGAAGTGATGTTATCCTAACATAGTGGACATTGGTCATATCATGGCTACACTGTACTTACCTGAAGTGATGTTATCCTATCATAGTGGACATTAGTCATATCATGGCTACACTGTACTTACCTGAAGTGATGTTATCCTATCATAGTGGACATTGGTCATATCATGGCTACACTGTACTTACCTGAAGTGATGTTATCCTATCATAGTGGACATTGGTCATATCATAGCTACACTGTACTTACCTGAAGTGATGTTATCCTATCGTAGTGGACATTGGTCATATCATAGCTACACTGTACTTACCTGAAGTGATGTTATCCTATCGTAGTGGACATTGGTCATATCATAGCTACACTGTACTTACCTGAAGTGATGTTATCATATCATAGTGGACATTGGTCATATCATGGCTACACTGTACTTACCTGAAGTGATGTTATCCTATCATAGTAGACATTGGTCATATCATGGCTACACTGTACTTACCTGAAGTGATGTTATCCTATCATAGTGGACATTGGTCATATCATGGCTACACTGTACTTACCTGAAGTGATGTTATCCTATCATAGTGGACATTGGTCATATCATGGCTACACTGTACTTACCTGAAGTGATGTTATCCTATCATAGTGGACATTGGTCATATCATGGCTACACTGTACTTACCTGAAGTGATGTTATCCTATCATAGTGGACATTAGTCATATCATGGCTACACTGTACTTACCTGAAGTGATGTTATCCTATCATAGTGGACATTGGTCATATCATGGCTACACTGTACTTACCTGAAGTGATGTTATCCTATCATAGTGGACATTGGTCATATCATGGTCTGTCAGGGCCTCACCTGTCCTCTCATCAATCTCAAAACCAGCATAAAACTTTAGGGAGTCCAGCAACTGATGGTGAATAACAGAAGACAATAGTTGCATACATGTATACATGCTATCACACAAATAAACATATGACTGCAAATATCTTATTCCATTTTACTTTTTTTATTTCACATGTTCTGATTTTCTTGTTATTTGGACTATTCCCCACTCCCCTTATTTGTTTTCATACATGGCATTTAACAAAAATGTATTGTGTTGCTTACTATTGTAACATTATATTCCATTACATTACAATAACCACACTACAAAATACTAATCTAAAAGTACATCACACCACATGTTGTATCATACTGCACCACATTACATTCCATTCCATTACATTACATTACAGTGGGCTATAAATACAAGATAAAATTTCAAATTATGATTTGTTTATAGTTCTTGTTCTAACTTAAAGCATTGACCATTTGACTGCAATTCTATTTATGATAAAACATCAGTACATAAGTCTTAACCAAAAGTATACAGTATTGAAGTGTGTTAGATTTACTTTATCAGTAGACACACAAGGAGATAATTCAAACTAATATGTTCAGATAATCATACAGCTCAAGTAATAAAACCATTCAGTTATTCAGTTAATCAAATAGTACACATAATTGTGTGTGGTTTTTTTAAAATAAAAATCAAGTTTCTATCAAAGGCTTTGACTGTCTGGCCGATAAAACAGTACACCATGATGTGTCAGTGTTAGCATGACATATTCTGGCATTGCATGAGTGTTTGCAGTGTTTCCTGTGGCTATCTTTTGAGGGAAGCAAGTGAGTGCTTGCAGTGTTCCCTGTGGCTATATTTTGAGGAAAGCGAGTGAGTTCTTGCAGTGTTCCCTGTGGCTATATTTTGAGGAAAGCGAGTGAGTTCTTGCAGTGTTCCCTGTGGCTATCTTTTGAGGAAAGTGAGTGAGAGTGCAACAGATGATACAATAATTACCTGTGTAAAGAGTTTGCCTTCTTTTCTCTTTGCCAGTTTGCTAAGTCGACATTTGACAACCAAGTGAGCATTGTCCAAGACAGCATTGAAAAATCTCCTAGCTGGTAACAAGGACTATAAGAGACCAATACAAAGCATGTCAGTTGCGACTTACATTTCCTCTCCATAAAATCTTAAACGCTCTTAAAATTCTACACGTGACAAACTTTATAATGTATAAGTTTACAATAAAACAGCAAATGACACATTTGGTGGCAGTATATAAGTTATAACATTCAACAAATTTCCAGTACCTGAAATATGTATCTCATCTCTACATAGTCACTTCAAACTAAATTCCAAAAACGTCACTTTATCTCTATTTATCCTAATCAACCGATATCAATAAAACTTCTGGGAGTATTTCTCCTCAAACCATTTTTCTCCTACTTTCAATCAAAATTTAAAAATCAAATTTGATGGATCTGTGAGTTCTAGAAGACTTTTTATGTCTACGTTTGTATCTGAGTTTTAATTTGTGTTTTCTTACTTCCATGTCAATCATCAGTTCAAGGAATCTCTCACAGTAGTGAACTTTTTGCTGTGAGACATCACCTGTGAATGACAAAGATTAGTAATAGTAAACAACATTTTAGAGCTGGTGATCAACCTTTTAGTTTTAATGTCTGGCTTTATAGAATACAAATTGTCATTACTTAATCCTTTTTCTCCCAAAGTATACTTATAATTAGTTGTGTACAAATAAATACCCCCTAGGGAGGGGCAACTTGTACTTAGTTGTGTACAAATAAATACCCCCTAGGGAGGGGCAACTTGTACTTAGTTGTGTACAAATAAATACCCTCTAGGGAGGGCCAACTTGTACTTAGTTGTGTACAAACAAATACTTCTAGGGAGAAAGAGGATTAACTTGTACTTAATTGCGTACAAACAAATACCCCCTAGGGAGAATGAGGACCAACTTGTACTTAGTTGTGTACAAACAAATACCCTCTAGGGAGAAAGAGGACCAATTTGTAATTAGTTCATACTTGTGTACAAACAAATACCCCCTAGGGAGAAAGAGGACCAACTTGTACTTAGTTGTGTACAAACAAATACCCTCTAGGGAGAAAGAGGACCAATTTGTACTTAGTTCATACTTGTGTACAAACAAATACCCCCTAGGGAGAAAGAGGACCAACTTGTACTTAGTTGTGTACAAACAAATACCCCCTAGGGAGAATGAGGACTAATTTGTATTTAGTTCATACTTGTGTACAAACAAATACCCCTATGGAGAAAGAGGACCAACTTGTACTTAGTTGTGTACAAACAAATACCCCCTAGGGAGAATGAGGACCAACTTGTACTTAGTTGTGTACAAACAAATACCCCCTAGGGAGAATGAGGACCAACTTGTACTTAGTTGTGTACAAACAAATACCCCCTAGGGAGAATGAGGACCAACTTGTACTTAGTTGTGTACAAACAAATACCCCCTAGGGAGAATGAGGACCAACTTGTACTTAGTTGTGTACAAACAAATACCCCCTAGGGAGAATGAGGACCAACTTGTACTTAGTTGTGTACAAACAAATACCCCCTAGGGAGAATGAGGACCAACTTGTACTTAGTTGTGTACAAACAAATACCCCCTAGGGAGAATGAGGACCAACTTGTACTTAGTTGTGTACAAACAAATACCCCCTAGGGAGAATGAGGACCAACTTGTACTTAGTTGTGTACAAACAAATACCCCCTAGGGAGGGCCAACTTGTACTTAGTTGTGTACAAACAAGTACCCTCTAGGGAGAAAGAGGACTAATTTGTACTTAGTTCATACTTGTGTACAAACAAATACCCTCTAGGGAGAAAGAGGAATAAATGCTGTAAGTTTAATATCCTCTAGATGTACTGCTAGGGTAGGAGTTTATAGCACACACAGTCTACATTTCAGACAGAATTGCATTGTTTGAAAAAAAGCACAAATATAGGGATCTGAACACCTGAGATATACTGTCATTACTATGGCCCCCTGGTAGTGGTAATACTGGAAGGATGTAGGGTGGGGTGGGGATTCACTTATATAGTCATTTCCACGATCCCTGGTAATACTAGAAGGATAAAGGGTGGATTGGGGATTCACATGCTATATACAGTCATTACTACGACCCCTGGTAATACTGGAAGGATGAAGGCTGGCGTGAGGATTCCTTGCAATGAATGCACAGACAGACATACAGCTAATAGACTTACCAGTTTGTGGAATGGAATTCAGAATGGAAAAGAAATTATCTATCAGCCTCGACATAAAATGTCTTTCAAAATCTAACCTGCAAATAGGATGTAAAGAAAAGTTCCAAACTTAGTCAGTACTACATAGACAAATACTTGTATTAATATTTCATGTACTAAGTTTACTCAGTACTTCATAAACAAATACTTGCATTAATATTTCATGTACTAAGTTTAGTCAGTACTTCATAAACAAATACTTGCATTACTATTAATACTATTATATGTACTAATACTGTACTTGACATGAGGTAGCATCACAAATTCAAGAATTGAATATTTCAATAAAAGATAGCAAATAACTTCACTGTCAGTCTTACCTTGCCAATGTTTTTTCATCTGTTTTGCCATCATTTTTCTTGATAATACCCCAAAACTTCTTGTACTTTGAGTTGGCCTTTAGTTCTTGTTCTAATCTACCCTGTGAATATCAAAGACATGTAGTTCTTTAATCTTTTCAGTCTCTTGTTGGTTGCAGTCGTTTAATAAAGTTTAAAGTGACAGTTTTAATAACTTTCCTTTGGATCAAAAGACAAAATAAATGTAAAACTATGTTGGATTACACAAATGTATGAATTCTTATGCAATATCTTCATTTTTGACTTGTTGCATCAGACTGGTTGAATCAGTTTATAATTTATCAACTATGAATTTTTTGTGAAACATATTAACTATTGGGTTTGACAGTTCTCTATAAAGCTCCTATGTTGCCAAGACAACTTACTGGTAAGAGACACTTCCACATGGCCAAGGACAGTAGCCTTTGCACTTGCTCCCTGATCAGATCTTCCTCCTATAGAAAGGAATATGGAGAAAACGTACTAAGAAATGTAACACATGACTTTTCTATTTTAAAGAATTTTTCCACTATCACAAGTTAATTTAAGATAGTATAAATATTTAGAAATTGTGTTGATTCTTAGCCCTCTCTATTGCAGTCACTACAATAAAATAATGGATTAATGAATAAAGGAAGACTTTGCAGAAGATGTCGAAACAGATAAATTCCAGTCTTTCCTAGTATAATCCATAGAGGTGATCTTGTCTGATTTACATTTATCAATATTACATCTATACAATCCACTCTTGATGTATCATCTGCAGTGCAAGGCAATCCACTCTTGATGTATCACCAGCAGTGCAATGTGAACAGATTTGAACTTACATCCTCTACCTTGATGTTAGATATGACCCAATACTTCATTCACCATTTTATGACAGGACTAGTAATTAGTGAAGTTGTGAAATAGTTAGTGGTGATCAAATCATGCCAGTTGGGAATGACTCGGTATGTACAAAAAATTGACTTACCAGACTGTTAAAACAGTGTATGATAAACGTAAGGAGTAGGGCTTTTTCTCTTATTGATATCACACTTTCTTCTGCAAGGCTTAACTCTAAAACTTTCCTGAAGAAAGCAGGGAAGTGTTCAGGATTGTTTTTAAAGACCTGAAAAGAAAACAATAGTAAATATGCATTATTGTTATAGAACAACAGGGATGTTGATTTCAATGCCCCATTTATTTACCATTCATATCAGGTGTTGGGTTAGACTAGCTGTAAGATATTTAGTGACTTTCCATTTACCATTCATATCAGGTGTTGGGTTAGACTAGCTGTAAGATATTTAGTGACTCTCCATTTACCATTCACTTCTGCTTGCACTCCTTTATAAGACAATGACATGTATTTACTGACATTTCTAGCCAGGGTAAATAAACTCTTAATGAGAATATTGTGCAGGTAACCTTGGTAACTTACCTGCCATGCTGGTACTTTCTCTCTGAATTTTTCATTGATCATAACAGCAATACTGAGACAGTGTGCTTGTGATGACTGCACCAAAAAAAACAAAAAAAACAAGTTAAATAACATTTGGTTTAGAAGATATGATTTCAACTGTTGATCTTGCACATCATTAAAGGTTGAATCATACTACCCTCCATCAACGGAGGGTCTATGGTTGAACACTACTACCATCCACCAACGGAGGGTCTATGGTTGAACACTACTACCATCCACCAACGGAGGGTCTATGGTTGAACACTACTACCATCCACCAACGGAGGGTCTATGGTTGAACGTTACATTCAAAGACTTCAACTATCAGTTCAGGAAAGTAAAATAAACAAGACAATCTCTCCATAATGAAAAGAAAGGACAATTCATGACATGACTTTAATCATTTCAGTAATACGTTGGTTTAGTCTCAGTGGGTTTAGTTTGGGATATATTCAAAATTTGAACCTGTGTACATTTGAGAGAGTTTAAAAAATATGTACTTGCACAAAGTGGCTTGAAAGCTAAATATTCTTTCAAACATTTGTAATATACTTACAATATGCAATACACCACCTCCATGGACAAACTCATATACACATGCATACACACACACACACACACACACACACACACACACACACACACACACACACACACACACACACACATACAGCTTACCAAAACATTATCAAAGCATCATATTTGATGTCATCATGATGTAAACACATCACATTTCATATCTAAAATCTGAATTTTTATTCGAATAGAAACTGTTTCTACAGCAACTGGGAAAAGTAGAACAAAATTAATTACTCCAAATACTGACCTTTTCTGGTTGAAAATTTGGCCAAAGATAGTTTTCCAGATACTGACTAAACTCCAGTAACATTACTCTCCTTATGGCAAATCTGAAATACATAGTGTTTCAAAGGTAGTTAAAATTCATTTCCAGTGATAATCACACATGAGAGTCAATCAATGAAATATAATAATCACAGTCTATGCAATGACATAATCCAGTTTTGTTCAACTTGTAGTTATTTGTGTACAAACACATCACTCCCTGGTAGACAGATAATTTACAACCAAATACCCCATACCCCCACCCCCACCCCCACCCCCAATCTTGGTAGATAGAGAATTTAATCTGTTATCATCTCACCCTATTCCATACAATAATTATCACGTAATTTGCATAACCACATTTTGCAATCTATACTCGGCCCTCAATGATGACAAAAATGGATATTGTATAAGTAAGAAGCTATTTTGCTGTCTAAGAATTAAATGAACAATGATGCAATAATGTAGCATTTGTATTTATAGTGTCTGCATACAACCTACTCACTTTGAGCCAAGCAGTTCTTTTCTGTAAATATCTTCAATGACCTGTTGATACAGAAACAGATTACAAGACTATGATTAGCTAAAGAAGATATTTATTGTAATATTTTAAACCAAAGAAATTAATGTAAAATTACTTACAGAAGTCAATATTGATCAAATAAAACTTTCCATGCCTTCTATTAGAAGGGGTTAGCTGATGCCTGAGGGCATCCATTCTGATTAAAATTCAATGAAGTGTACACATCGCGATTTCTTTTTAGCTGTTACCTTTACTGTCATTTGTTCTTTTACAAGTGCTCGTTACATAATCTGACACAATACCATAGGTCTTCCCGAACCCAATCTTGTACTTACGAGTAGCCAACCAGAATCGGTCTTACAATATAACACTCAATGTTCGAAATTGAAAGAAAGAGAACCAAACAATAACGATAACATTGTTGGCTGCACTCTGTGCTCCTACTCTTTTTGAACAGAGCGCTCTGAAGTACTGGGTACCCATGCATTTCGGCTGATTACACATTTTCATTGGTTGAGTGAATACACTCAGCATTCTCATGTGACACAGGAAAACCTACGGTATTGTGTGAGTTTGTCTCCTTTCCATTTAATACCAGTTTTTGAATATCCCACATCTGCTCCTACTTTTGGTAATGTCAAACAATCTGTCATGTTCAAAGTCAACACAGAATGTGATGTCAGTAACATCATATACTTACCTTTACATCAAAGGGTTTCCTCGGCAGATTGCTGTGTGGAGCCCAATAGTTACTGGCAAGCTGTAAAATATTAACATTAAAGTTTTTGGAGTAGTAATTTGTATATAACGTGTATATGAACATGTAATGGAGCAGATTCTGTTACACCAATACTTTGTCCAATGAAAAGCAATGTAACAGTTCACAACTCAATTGCAGTAAATTTTCTTTTTCAAGTTTTGCTTTTATTTCTTAATTTTGATTTTCAAGTGTTCAAGTATTCAAGTGTTTCATCTCACATTTTCAGAACTCACATTGACTACTAAATTAGAAAATTTTAGAATCCTGACCTATTCTCACAAATTAATGGTCCTACTATCAAAAAGTGACCAAATAACTAGCATACAATAATGAATACCTGGGTCAGGACATCAGCATTAATCTGTTGTACTGTGGGAGCTGCTGCTCGTTTGGAACCACTCATTTTTTTCTGTCACTGCACAGTCACCTGGAAAAATGAACATATATAACTTTTAAGTTAGCTTTAATATCTGTATCTATTGTTTGGTTTGACTTGTAGGACAGATAATACCTACGTTATTTTGGCAAGGGTGGGTGTGTGAATTAGCGAACAGCTTTACAATGAACATTTATAAATTATATTCATACTCAGCAACTAGCTAGAAAGGTTTGAAGTCGTTCAGCAAAGGTTGATTTGCATCGTCTGCTATGAGTGGACACTGATGTACATGTCAAGTGTCCCCGTATTGATTGCATCATGGATATATCTCACTAATACATCCATGATTGCATTTACCGACGTTGCAATATCATAGTCGTACCGTCAACATTACGACACACGCTTCTTCTGTACATCTTGCTGAAGTTGTTTTGACTCGACGAAAAAAACACATCTCCCTTTTTGTAGTCCACAGTTCAATTTATGATGTTCCCATTGCAAAGCCAGTAAACTATACATAAATCAAAATCTGTTACTTTCGTTGATCATCACAGTGTATGTTGATGGTGGAAATTCTACGAATGGCACCAGTTGACGAACAAATAATATTAGAATTCATCACAAAGACTCCGTCCTAACGGTCCATGTCAACAAATTACAATTTGACAAACGTGGTCTTAAAGTTACTTGGTAGTTAATATTGCGTGCATGTTTTCACTGGAAAGAAGTGATTCCTTTACCTTTGAGAAACCTTTCTCGATACTGCTACACCACAAGGGATAATCACGGTCTGGATGGCTACGAATAATGCAAACTTTACCAGAAACATACGTACACATGGACACAGGACGTCGCCATTTTGGATCAATGATACCTGAAGCTAAAGGGCCTCAATACGTTAATATGACGTTTTACATGGACGTTTTAGGGGGTGCTTGCAGTCCGCCCTCTACAGTCATAAATGATAAAGTGATGATGTGGATGATGTAGTACAATGTCATTTAGAGTCTCCGGATATTTTTCATTCTTTATTTGAAAAAAAAAATTAAATCATAACTGTGTTCTTTTGTGTAAAATGATAACCTGAGTGAGTGATTGTGAAATAGTTGGGTGAATGTGTATAACTCTTCAGAGATGACTAGTAAAGCTCATAAATGCTATATGATATATATATATATAGAGTATATAGGTTGAGTTTTCCTTACTTTAAAAATCTAAAACTGAATAACAAACCCAAAACATTTGAAGATAAGGCCTAAAAAATTGAATGCTTCCGATTAAGCTCATCTTAGAATAGGTGGGGTAGGTAGATTAAAAGAATTACGTGTGAGTCTCTACTTCAGGTATAGTGGTTGTGTTTTCTGTTGTTTCCCATATGGTCAAATGTACAACCATTACAGTTTTATATTGTCGTTTTAAGTTGATGTAAGTTTCCACATCCGCTGTTACTCACAAGACTTCACCATTTTCGCGATTTTATTATTTTGTTATCGAATACGTAAAACGAAGTTTAGGATCGGCAATGAAAAACTAGGTGGGGTCGGATAACCGGAACCAAACAATTAAGTCTCCCAAGGGACTTGTGCCAGTCTATAGCATATTGTACAGTTTTTATGGAAAGCCTTCCAATCTTTTTTGTTTGTACATACGTATACAATATCCCGTGGGATGTATTTTAGCACATTTTTGTATTACCGTATCTTCCATAAACGTAGTTGTCACCTCAGTGATAAGTATTCCATCCTGAGGCATGTATTCAACTAGAAAAGAAACGCCTTTGTATAAAACGAAATGTTTTTTGACAATACATGTTTTGGTGCTGGAAACAAACATGTTTCTCAAATGCTTGAAAGATTGGAATGTCATGATTGCAAACCCTTCAGTGTCTAATGATTTTTTTTACAAACTTTGTAGATGCAACACGTGGTATCAAATACTTTCTTCACCCATAAAGAGAGATCTTGAGATCGATGCACGGATAGCACTAGACTAAGAAGATATCCGTGTTTTTGAATCCTTCTCCACAACAATTGTGAAGCCACAGGTAGCGCCTCTAGACTATGGCTCGATTAGTCTAGTTCCTGTACGGTATCGTTACTATTTACACCTCCACTCACAGCCTCGAGACCAAAGCTCGATGGGAACAAACTCACGATTTAATTAAGATTTTCCTTATCTTGATCATGATTTTATCATAGAACGTACGTTTCCCGGAAAACTCATTTTCTCCCTAATAGGAAAACGTGGAACGGGAACGATCAATGGAAGTTTTTTTTTTCAGTTTCTCTTGGTTTCTCACATTTAGTATTGATATCTTACCCTTTTAAAATTTAACATAAATTTATTGTCCAGCATCCATCTCCTTAAATAATGTTGTTGGACGTGGTTGAGGGCGGCGTTCAAGTAACTTTGTCAACAGGTTGTAAACATAGAAAATTTGTACCCCATGTAATAACAACGAACTATCGTCTTTAGTGATTTAGAGCGGACTAAATTTCCAGGTGTGAAGCCCCTATAAGACACGCTAAAACACGTCTCTATACGGTAATTGCAAAAAGACAAACCCTGGTAAAGCACTTAAGATAATATGACACAATGTAAAAGACACAATACAGATGCTAATTGAATGTCGAAATCGATAACCTAGAACTACTACCATGTACATTCAAGGTGATTCGTTGTTTTCATAAATCGAAGTTCAATGCCTTACCAACAAGGACAAATTAACTTTAAGAGTATCTTGAAATGTTTTCATTGTATGTCAGATACATTTAAACCTTTGAATAAAAAACCTCTTACATAACACTCCTGGGCCATAGACACTATATGGGTACCTGGTTTGCACATAAATAAATAAATAAATAAACAGACAGACAGACAGACAGACAGACAGACAGACAGACAGACAGACAGACAGACAGACAGACAGACAGACAGACAGACAGACAGACAGACAGACAGACAGACAAACAAACAAACAGACAAACAAACAAACAAACAAACAAACAAACAAACAAACAAACAAACAAACAAACAACAGAGTGTGCCAAATATAGATTCACCAATAAGGGGTAATATTTTCAACAACATAGTGTGCCAATATAGATTCGTGTCACTCATTCGGAGATGCAGTAAAGTCCATCGCCCCACGAGACCACGATTTAATACATGTACCTTCAACCTCCCATTATCCTTGAACTATTCAGAATACATTTCTAGTGTGTACTTGAAATGCTAATACTTGATAATAAATTTAGCCGGTTCAAAACATACAATGTAATGCTGGTAGTTTACATTGTAGTTTACTACTCAAAATGTTCGTATGCAATGGAAATGATGATCAACAACTCAGTGATATGATATCAACATCAGTGAATTTATCAATCTATCTTCAAATATTGGTTGAAACTATGTTTTTTATAGTGATGGGTACAAAAAACATATCTCGTATACCCCAACGAGTATCTGTTTATTTGCTAGTTTATTTAATTATTTTATTTGTCCCTATACTTGTCGTTCGTTTGCTTGTTCATGTGTCATTTATTTGATAGTTTAATTATTTATTTATTTATTTATTTATTTATTTATTTATTTGTTTTGTTTTGTTTTGTTTTGTTTGTCACACGGTTCCTGGGTCCCCTGTGGTACGAGAACAATCTTTACCACTGATTCTTGGAGGAAGTGTAGTCGGGGGATACCCGGCCTTGGACATATGCGTCATAACCTCAATTCGCCCTTGACATAATAATAGAGTCTTTAATTTACCAAAACTTAATGTCACTGCTAGGTCAGCCATCGCAGCATCGTACTGTTCACACCAGGAAGTATATCCACACCCGGAGATGTCCACGTTAATTAGGATATGTACGTTCGTGTTTGATATCTAATCAAATGGCATGATTGGTGAATCAACAAACTGTCTTTGGTATCTTGATTTTCTTGGTGTTTGTGTGGCATGTATCGTCGATTTTGATTCAAATGTATATTACATGTATTTCTTAGCCTGGACTCAGTGTAGGTGATTTGGGCTGTTCGTTACCCACAATGGGTGTTAGTGAGAAAAATGACAATACCGTACCTCTCTCGTTGTTTAATCTAGACGAAGCGATGTGAAAGATAAAAGAAAGCACGTTGCCTACCACGTTAGCTGAAGTTGCACAATCTTTCCACGTCCTTGAGGACATTAAAGTATTTAAGTCACGTGATAGGATATTAGGATAATGTTACCTACGACCTTGCTAAACTTCAGCGATACGCCTAGAACAATGCCCGGTGATTCATTCTTCGATGATACTGGCATTTTACTAGTAAAAGTCAATGCTTACATTATACACCGCACCGTCAAAATTTGACTCTGAGGCAAATTTTATCTGTGGTACTGCTATCGGTATCTTCACTAGTACGTCTAATGGTCGCCATGTGTATGGTGCGCATTTTGTGGACAACCTACTTCATACAGAAATCATTAGGTTCTACTTTATTTTGACATTCGTAAGTTGGAGTTTGGAAAACAAAACCAGCAAATATTACAGTACAGTTGTAAACTATTCCCTTTCCTATATCTAGACATGCGGATAATGGAGGAAGGAAACCTTCGATACAAATAAACCAACATTGATTCGACTCTTCAAATTTCCCAACTGGTGTGTCTAATATTTTACGATTGTTAAAGGATCTTGCATTTTAAAAATCGGTACAGCAAGTTATAAGTGGAAGGTCACAATAGTGACATCAACAACATACCAAACTATGCAAGTGCTTTGATATGGTGATTTCAGTCAGTGTTATGTAAAACTTGTTTTGAACATGGTAATTGTATTATCTTATATACAGGCAAAGAGTGAAATACAGAACCACCTGTTATTCGACAGCATGTCATCAAGACTAGGATTAATATTCCCGTCACAGAGAACTGATTTCACAAAATTGTAAATACTTAACATACATATGTACTAGACAGCAGTATACAAAACTTCTTTTTATAGTCATGTTGATCAGTTTATTAAAGTGGAGAGTGATGGATCGGTGTGACCTTGTTTGTTTACCAGTAGTCAAGTCGTGGCCTTCTTTGTGTAGTACCAGTCATTACGTCGCCTCATCTCCTTTACGCATTCTCGATTTCGCAAACCAAAGCTGTTATGGACGGTGACGTAAAAGAGGCAGTGGTTTACGACGATGACTTTACGACACGCGAGAACGGTCATGTTTCATAATGCTATCGTTAGTAATATTTGGAAATTTTCAAATTCTTATTTATATATAATATGGACCCATGTTTTCCTTCATGATAAAATGATATTAGTGATATTCAAAGGAATCTTCATAAGTTATAAATATGTAGCTCTGGGCTGGATCGCTAGTTACAACATATACAATGTCCTAATAGGAACGTTGGTTCAATTTATATTTTATTTCAAAATCACATCCACATTTGTCAAACTGAAGATACACATACCATTTTTGCAAGCAATTTAAATTGTTTTGCTGTCGCAAAAGAAGTTTAATATTATTCTTCCGTTTCTGTAAAGAGTTCCTACCAGTTTTAAGACAACGTAGGTAGTTGACTTATATCAACCGACGTGAAATTAACCAAAGTTCATTTTATACTGTTTAGTTGTAGTTCATTTCTCGTTTAACTATTTTTTTTTCGGTGACTCGTCAGTATTTAATATTGCAAAACAATGACGTAGTGTCCATTAATAAAATGTCATTTCCTTGAGTTCAATACCTGGCAATAACTTTCAACTTCAGACATATTTTAAATCACCAATTGTTTGGATTATCAGTACTATACATGCACAATCTTTCGGTTTTCGTAGAAATTATGAACAAAAACAATCAAGATCAAAATCATAAACGTTCAGTCAATTTCTGATGTCATCATTTCTACTGAGAGTACGACTACACAAAGAGTGTTTGGTCATCAATATCGCTGGGGATTCTATGTTCGGTCGTCTTTACGGTGAAACCTGGTCGAAGTTAATGACGAAGTATACTGAATTCAATTATTATATATGCAATCAATCAACTATCAATATCATGACTATATATGTACTAACTAATAAAAAATTTGGTACACAGTATATGTCACCTGTCAACGTTTGCAAAGAGGAACTATAAGCTTTTAAACTACGTTGTTTATAAGAATAATAAAACAGCGAGTAAACAGACATTTATATGGAAGTGCTTTCTCAGAACTTTGTTGTTATGTGGGTTTATATGCTCCCCTAAGACAGACTTCTTCAGGCTTAATGAAATCATTCTCTTCATATTTCCTTTTTAAATACATTTGCATTTATTTTACTTCTTATTATGCATTTCAAGTTCATCTCATTCACTATTAGACTCAAAGTCAGCTTAAATATATAACAGCGTGTCTGGCATCTTCTGACTATTTGTCATGATTTTACATGTACTACCGATGATAAGACAAACTTTAATATTGTTGATGGTTGAAATCAGCATGAAGTAATTAATTTGTCGACTTATCTTACATGTAATACCGAAATAAAGAGCTATTTCATTTTGTATTTCGCGTCGTACACGTCATATAGTCTAGAATTGATTGGGGCAAATAGTAAACAGACAGTGATTCGTTGTTATTGTTATTATTATGATTATTATTATTGTTGTTGTTGTTGTTGTTGTTGTTGTTGTTCATTTGCTCATAAATAATGATAAAATGATGATAATTTTATGAATTACTGTTGAAATAACTACTAAATAATAATAAAAATGATATAACAGGGATTTCATGATGCAATATAACAAAATCATATTTACTCATTTGGCGGTGATCTCACCCCATAATTATAATGGTCCATTTTTCCCGTCCCTCACGTCACAATTTATGGTATCCAGGAGACAACAACTGTTTATGTTAAATTGATGTAATCTTATTAATATGCAACTAATGATGTCACACCATTCATTTGAATATGTTGTTATGATTTCTTTGCATTGGATGGCACTTACTGTAATTCTATGATTGCATAAACTCTGTACCTTTAAAAATTAACGCAGTTTCACTTCTCTATCCTATGATGATGGAATAATTCTGATGCTGTTGCTATTTTCGACCTGCAGCTGATTGCGAAACAACTGCTAGGCAAGCCCGTTGTATTCATTATTAGCACTACAGTCAATACCTTATCAACGCGTCTGAGAGAACAATGGCCAGGCAACGCCCACTGCTGTATTCTAATTGGTCAGGCCTAGCCATGTGACTGATTTATATTAAATACCCAGCTGTGCGTCAGCTGATAGCTGATTGTGTCCGTTGTTTGTCACTGAGATCGTACAGTCAAACGCCGAGCGAACGGGACGAACTAACGGCGACACAAAATTGCGAAAATGGTAGAGGTCAAGAACAAGTGGGGCTGGCTAGTGACTTTCTGTACGTTTGTACTGTGTATACCATTTACCGGAATCCCAAGTTCATTTGGAGTAATATTTGTTAAGCTGCAAGAAGAGTATGACATTAGCGATTTCGAAACAGGTCAGTTTAAACGTTATGCTGTTATAATTAAATTACTTTATTCACATTGTATGTTAATGTGGACTTTCGCATAAACAACCCTGAAAAATGTTTTTGTTCTCAGTGATGACCCCAAGTTATCCTTCAATTTTGCAATTTTTGTTTTTGTTTGTCATTAGATTTGTTATATTTTTGGGTTTCATAGAGCTCAGAGATAGAACGAACTTTTTTGCACAGCTGTGACAAAGGAAAAGCGAATTGTAGAGATTTTCACTATACGGGTGGATTTGGCTACGAACATACTAGAGGTCAAATTCAAGGGTGTGGACCTATTGTCCGATGTTGTTTTTGTAAGGTCTTCCATGGTCAATTAAAAAACATCGACTTTCGTAAATTTGAAAAAAATACCATACAATTGAATTTAATATATTGGATTCATTTTGATCGGAACGTAACGTCTCTGTAATTTACTGTTGCTATACTATATGCCGTATTTGACTTGTAAATCTAGTAAAATAATGTATTCCACTAACTTGCTCCGGGTTTTCATTTCATCCATGATGATTTCATTACGCGATTTCAACTTGTGACATCTGTCATCGACTAACTATCAAATTCTGATAACTATAAGCATGCGATAGGAACCTTTAACCCCAGCCCGATACGTGAACCTGATTGCAGTATTTGCTCTTCTCTGCAATTTGAATATCTGAACGAAGAACACACACTGTACACGACAAACAAAATTAGTGGATATTCGAATGGTCATCGCCATCAATATTGAACCACTGATAGCTGACTGCGATGTATGATCGATGGTTAGAAAAACATATCCGTAAACTACTATGTCAAAACGTAAATTAGCATGTGACTTAACACATAAAAGTGTTTTTATTATATAGATGGTGATGACAAATTTGTATTAACTATTCATGACAAACAGTTTCAACTTTTGTGGAAAACCAAAGACGATTCAAAGTTGTGGCGCGCTTACGCGTGTTCTTCAAGTTCTGAAAAATATCACCAACTCACTCCCGAGCGGCAAGACAATCTTTATGCACATTTCAATATATCCCCTTTTACGTCATAAAATTATTCCCAATGTAATGTTGTAAATTATTTATTTTCATCATTCCATTTTCTACATGTACTTTAACGTAACGACTGATGTACTACAATTTGTTTGGTGTTTAGCGCCATTTGAAAGTATTACTATTAAAAGACTGGACCATTATGCACGGCTTGGGTTACGATACAGTCCAGTTATTAATCCCGGTTATTGACGACCGTTTGTTGGGAGTATTGCATCATTCCTCTATATTCAAAGTTCTTTGTTGTGTACGTCGTGGGTTATTCCCGCAACCTACTTTATACACCCATTGTAGAATAGTAATGTTAAGTATGCTGTCTGCAAGTAATGTTAAACGCGCTTGCGCAAACGGTATGTTGCATGTTGTAAGCATTGTAGTCCCTGTATATCGACTCGATCCTTTGAAAAGGTCATGCCTTCGCTGCGTGAAAGAACCAAGCTTTGTTTTTCGCTTCTTGAAATTTAAAGGAGGGCCCTGTAAAGGAGCGTTGAACTCACTGTTGCTACCAGTCACTAATGAGTTATAGATGGTATCCTAGTCTTCATTTCTGAGTTTAATTAGCCCAGCTTGCGTCCCGTATATCGTCTGCAAGCAGGACTAGAGTTTAATGTACCGAGAAATCACCCACACATTAATACTTTTGTGTTTAAGTTTAGGGATTTTTAAGTATTACATTTTCTGTTGAATATGAATATAATGTGACACCTAGTATACATGTAGTGTGTTGTTATTCCTCGGCATGTTCTTTAGCTACCACCAAGCACTTTGTGCAGACTATTAAAGCTGGTGAAAATGAAGAGTAGATTCACGATTCACGATTCACGTGGATGTGCTAGTACTGTTGATTGCGTAATTTTCTATGTTTATATGAAATAACAAATTGTTCACCAAACCAAGTTATTTCGTCATTCTTTTATACACATATTGGATAGTTTTACATAAATCATTCAAATCGGAAAATAAAATCAACGTTCCTACAAAAGTTGATTCAGTTGACATATTAAAGCGCTTCCCCGACCCCCTCCCATCCAACGATTCAGTTACAAAAATGTAGATGTGAGTTGACATGACAACTGCCATAGTGGTGACAAAATATTAACCTCGTGTGGATTTGTCTCCCTTATCCAGCACTAAATAAGAACAAAGGTGATATATCTGACTATCACCTTTTATTTGCATGTCGCCTGTCTCTACTCTGCAGTCTGAGTGACGGAGAATACAGGTCAAAGGTCAAATGTCTATGCTGTTCACATGGCATTGTGGTGTCTTCATAATAAATGTTATATTTATATATAGATAAAAAGACATAACTAAATAAAACTTAGACACTGCTCTACAATATTCAGTGTACCGGTATAATTATAGACTTATTAAAAGTTCAGTGGATGCCATGTATTAAACGAATCATATATATCACACGATAGAAAATACAGTACTTGTGCACAATGAACTTGTCCTTTATAGTGGTATTAACGTAACACACGCACACGAGTTTTGTACAAAGACTTTTTCAACTTCGACTGCATATTATACAAGGAATAATCAAACTAAGCGTGACCTTGTTACCAACAATACATTTACGAGTAATACCCTGGGTATGCGGAAAGTGAAAAACAACTCGGAGTCCTAGTCGTACGATATTTGCATACAATGAACGGAACATCCCACGTAGGCGAGAGGTTCGTCGATGCGTCATAATTGTGAGAGGGTATTTTAACGAGTCCCTTATTGTTTGTCATAAAATGTAGCGCCATAAAAAGGGTGTATATAAAAATATAAACTTCAACGACATACGCATAGTTGCAACCGACAAAGTTACAGACCCCGTACACAGACAAAGGGTCAGATGAACTTTGATATGCAGTTTGAGACGTATAAGAACATTGTAAGCTTACTTGCTTCCACGGGGGACGCGAAGTGTTGTCTGGATTGCGGATTTGTATTAGCGATGGATACGAACTGTCGAATAATGTTGCTACGAATAGTTATACGTGTCTGCTCCATATACTATGTTCACTTGATACAAGAAAAGGGAATTTTTTCTCTATATACTGGCAGCATAATTAGTAACCAAGTATTTTTTGTATTCATCCATACAAGCAAGATGGTGTAAAAGTAGTAACATCACCATATTCGATTCGTAACGTTATATTCTATGTATCCACCACCCATACAAGCAAGATTGCCCGTCTCTGTTTGCCCCATCTTGCATATCATATCGTGACAGCATTGCATATAATCCAGGCACCGCAGAGAGTGCATTGATAAAAGTGATGCCAACAACAGTATTAACTGTGCCATTGAACAAAGCGAGCAAAGTGTACTTGTTGACAATTTATCATTAGTAAAATTAATTAACAGCGATGCATGTCTACTAATTAAGATGAAAGACTAATCGCCGCGACTGACCTTGGTAGGGTGTGATAGACAAACCAATGAATGTTTAACTTACTTAAGTCTCCAAATCAACGTGCATCATATTTCGCAACTGCACATTGTTATATATACACGTTGTTAGTTTGTTATGCCTCAAAAAATTAATATCATTACCTTTATCGTGATATCAGTGAAGGTAATATTGAGATGAAAGGTTTTTCTGTCGTCACTCAAGGATGAAATCTCCCATGTAGAGATATAGTAATGTTTTTATACATGTATGACATTATGGTAAATGTACACATCATAATGTTGGAATGAAAAGTTCATAAGCCGCCTGTTGATCAATTTCGGTACATTATGTCAAATAACAAAAGTGAATATCGGATAACCCGACCGACCCTAGTTTAAGCCTCTGACCCTAAACATTCTTTAAACATTTAAAACAATAAGATAAGAAAATCTTTGTCTTCTTGACTTTCATGAACGTTTGTGTTCCTGACCCAGCGATGCCTGTACATATTTCATCAAATTATCACAGCATATGTATTCTGACCGACAGTTTGTTTGTTTTTGAGTGGAGCAATATTTTTCAAACAGACAAACAATTAAAAAGATAAAATAAAATAAAATAAAACCCCGACCTACCCTATTTTCTAAGGCCATGTAATCGGAAACACACGATTGTTGTTTTCGCCTTACATGTATTTTAATTTATTCTGATAGAGCGAGAGAAACTAAATTTTGAAGAGATTTTGGCACTTGTACATATAACAGATCCATTAACGCTATTCTTGTATACCTGTGATCAATGAAATGGATGACCCCCCCCCCCCTCCAATACCACCAGCACCAGCACCGCCATAGAATTCAATTCTATATTGTAAATGGAGTATTTTTTAAAATTACACGATGTAACACGATGCGTTGAAACGAACATACATGTAGACTGTTCTCGCCACTATTATATATGACAAGCTGGGTTTTGATAGTATAATCATCGACCTTGTAGCGAACGTTCACTCCAGGGTCTATTAAGTACGGAATATGATTTTTTTTCGAACGAGTTTTCATACGTGATTTCAAACCAATAGTATCTTGAACAATAGTAACTGTATTTGTTGTGTCTCTGTGTGCACACTCATCAAGTAGACTTCTATCTTGGTATCCACAAACCGCAGGAAAACCGCAGCTCTTTGTCATTCAAGGCTAGTACCGATATGATCGGTCTCAGCTCTTTGTCAGTTGGATCAGTAGGCAAATCGTCAAACATGTATGTCGGTTAGCTAACACAAGCACTGACCTATCAAATACAGAATGAAATTTACATGTTGCCTTGAATCACTTACTGATTCGACAAAATTATATAATTTTTTTATTTTCATATTTCAAACATTATTTTAAATTTCTTTACTTCGCAGGATGGATCGGCTCGGTGGCCTTCGGAATGTTTTTCTTTGCTTCACCAATATCCACTGGTTTATTCAAACGATTTGGACACAGAAAGGTCGTCTTTAGCGGTGTTATCATGTCCTGTATTGGCTTGCTTTCCTCTTCCTTCGTCCCAAATCCAACTTTCCTCTTCATTACATACAGTGTTGTTTACGGAGTGGGATCAAACTTTTTTGACAATGCCTCTTTGAACTTGATAAGTGATTATTTTCCAAATAAAAACAGTGCAAGGGCGACATGTTTTGCCACTCTGGGATGGAGCGTAGGTAGGTTACCATGGTTACTAAATATACTTAACCTGTAGTTAGAATTCTAATTATGTTCGTGAGTGGGAGTAGTTTTTTTCAACACTTGAAGGAACGTATTCCACTGTAGCCGTAAAAAGTCGAGCTATTTTACAATGGTGAATGACAAAGTACTGAGCAATTATAGCGTTGTCTTACTCATAAACTTGTGACGTCATAATACTCTTGAAAGTGATAGTATTTTGTGATGGAACATTGGAAAACACGAATCAGTTATAACGCAACGAAAGGACAAATGTATGTATGATAGTGTATAGCATTATGTTTTCAGCATATCAATATGTGTATATTAATATATATATGTTGCTTTAGAAACTATACGAACATTCTAAACTCCTCATTCACATTTCGAATTGTAACTGGTTGGTTGGTTGGTTGGTTGGTTAGTTGGTTGGTTGGTTGGTTGGTTGGTTGGTTGGTTGGTTGGTTGGTTGGTTGGTTGGTTGATTGATTGATTGATTGATTGATTGATTGATTGATTGATTGATTGATTGATTGATTGATTGATTGATTGATTGATTGATTGATTGATTGATTGATTGATTGATTGATTGATTGATTGATTGATTGATTGATTGTATGGTTGGTTGGTTGGTTGACTGACTGACTGACTGACTGACTGACTGACTGACTGACTGACTGACTGACTGACTGACTGACTGACTGACTGACTGACTGACTGACTGACTGACTGATTGATTGATTGATTGATTGATTGATTGATTGATACGATTATTTGAGGTGTGCAAGATATAACTGGAATCACGATTGGAGATGCTAATGAATGCTAAGAAACAAAACGAAAGTTTATTTTAAATTATAATCTTTTATCTATTCTCCTCAGGCTCACTTATTCTGAATCCAACAGTTGAGGTTTTATGTGAAAATTTGGGTTGGCGAAACACGTTCCGAATTCTTAGTGGGATGTTATTCGTACTAGGCATTTTGTGTACAGCTACTTTCAGACCAGCACCCGAGTCCTGGAACAGAAATTGGAAACACTTAGAGGCCACTAAAGAGGAAAAAGAAGCTTTACAGAGACAAAAAGAAGCTGCCAATATCGAACAAAAACACACTTTTAGGCAATATATTAAATCATTTTCAAAGACTTTTAAAGCACCTGGAATATTGTTGTGGTTAATGGGAAATGTCTTCCTCAACTTGTCTTTGATATTTCCGTTCATTAATATGGTAAGTATTTGTTTGTCACACTATCGTGTTTTACGCAGTTCCACAGTTCTGACGTCGAATAATATCTTTCCAAATACGTTATTGTTACATATAATATATTTCGCTATGACGTCACAGATTAGACAAATTATCTATATCAATCTTACATTGCGTATATTATTTACCTTCTCTGCACGAACTCACTATTGTTTGCACTATTTTTAAACAACTACGGTTATCGCGACTAATCACGATATAGTTTGAACCACGAAGGAGATACATTGTATCTGACGACGATTTACGATGTGTATGGCTGTCTAGTGATGACACAGTACTAAGTTTGTTGTATGAGAGATCTTCATAAATGTTTACTGTCTGTAGACGAATTCTTTGCAACCGGCGATACACAGCAGTACATACACAATGCATGTAATATCAGAAACGTTGACGACTGTCAAGATATCGGAGATTGTATTCAACAGATAGGGTACTTCTGTATCTCAGACCGCTATCGTGGTACATACGTACACATATTCCACCCAACTGTGTTTCTACTGTATTTCAAGGGACACAAAACCATTAAACCCGCTATCTCAGGCCTCTATGGTGGTCTGAAGCCCCAAACAAATGTTAAAATCACATTCTAGATAAGTGTCATCATAATTATTATGCAAGGAAATCTTCCATGTTTATCCCTTTTCCGTGATACGTCACAGTAGATAATTTACTTTAGATAGCATCCATGTGTTTGAAAACTAGATCAAAACTCCAAATTCCTCCTTCCCGTAAGTTTCAACTTGAAAAGAAAGTTAAGCATGAATCCTACCCACGACAAGACACTTCAGTCCAATCCATGTATACACATACAGGTACATTACGACACAGTGTAGTACTAGGTTACAAATCGAGTGTATTAGAATCTCAAAATCTAAAACGTTCCCAACTTTTTTTCGATGTTATTGACTATTCATAATTGGGTAATCTTTAATCATAATCAGACTAATGTATCGTGTGGCCTTGATATGCTACAACACGTATCGAAATCAAACAAAACCTGATGAGTAAGATGATATGCTTATATTTGTCTGAGATAGGCATGACACAAAAGTGAGAAAAGTACCGTTATAATCTAATCAAGTCTGCTATGGTATCGATCATAGATTCGTCTAAATGGAACTTTGTGATTAGAGTAGTATCGGCCTATTTCTGAACAGCCCCATTAATGTATAATGTACATAATTTTGCCTCCAAGTTTTACTCCTATCACATTATGATAATTTGAATAGTTTTGGATCAAACATATTTCTCCACGAATCTACAGTCACATCGTATAAAAATACCGCCAATGGCATTGTAGCACAACTTTACCGTTTTTAAAAATGTTTATCCATATGCTAGCCAATGCTAGCCCATGCTAACAATAGGTGTTCATTTGCTGAATGACTATCCAGTTGCCTATCCAACCATGCTGCTATCTTTGCGATATACGCGATCATTTGGCTGTTGCTATGGGCGTGTTCATGTTGTTAGATGTATTTGCATACATTTTTGTATGTTTTTGTTAATTTGTGTATGAATTCCTGATATTATTAGTCTTAGCAATATACGTGATCATTTGGCTGTTGCTATGGGCATAGTCTTGTTGCTAGGCATATTTGCATACATTTTAAAATGTTTATTCATTTGTCATTTAATCCTCTTGTTATCTTCGGAATATATGTTGCAGAAATCATTTTAATGTCACCAAAGTCAATACAATACGTAAATGTTATACCGATAGCAGGTATTCATATCGCGCCATGAATGTGTTGTTGTAAGGACGAAAACAATAGTTGAAGCAAAGAACTAACCGAAATTATCCTCTTTCAGATAAAATTTATGACTACAATAGGCATTCCGGAATTCCGCGGTACTTTGGTTCTTACAGCCATGGGAATAACAGATCTGATTGGTCGTACCAGTGCTGGCTTGTTTGGAGATCGTTTACCATTCCACATTGTCTACGTCTATGCGCTGTCATCAGCTGTGATGGCGCTTGGCATCTTCAGTTTACTTTTTATGAGTTCATTTACAGGAATGATCGTTTTCGGAACAGGTATGTTAACCCCCCACCCCCACCCCCCCCCCCCCCCCACGGTCATGCAACGGTGTTTTCGGATAAACTGAAATTATAGCATTTAATACACTGAATTGTAACGCTACATGTAAATGAAAATTAATGACATATAGTTAATGTATATCTGCTCACAATAGATGAAAAATAAATATTTCCATGGTATGATTTTGAGTATGAGACGTATAAAAACAAAAGAACGTTCAGCTCATTGAATTCGCAGGAAATTCGCAGGAAGTTTAATCACCTTGCCTCAACATCTCGAGTATAGTAGGGCCTAACATCACTTTGTAAACATTGCATATTTCCACGATTTCTGTGACAATGTGCCAAAAAAGTTAAAGAAAAAGAATAGTTACAGAATAAATATCTTTACAAATGCATTTTTAAAAATGCAGGGACTTGTCGTATACGTGAACAACAATTTTATATCTGGAGTAATTAACATTGGTAAACAATTCCCACTGTATTGCAGGTTTTGGCTTTTTCGTCGGCATAGTAAACGCTATGTTGTTCAAAGCCTGTATGGATTTGTTTGGTGGTAAACTTTTGGCCGAAGCTTGGACTCTAACCATGGTTGCTGCCGGTATTGGTATTATGGTCGGTCCTAGTATAGCAGGTAAGCGGGACTGCGTTTTACTTCTTGTTAAAAAGATGTTTATCTGGTATGAGGATTCAGTGATGTGCATAATGGAACTGTTCACTGGTTATTTGTGAGTCAAGCCGCCACTTGAGTTCTTCCTTCCCTACAATTTAAAGACTTTTATGTACATCTCTGTTGACGTATTTATATACATCTCTGTATATTTGTATTTTAGCGAGCCATGCATGTCTTAAAGTTTTGTTCTCAAAGTATACAGACAGACAGACGGACGGACGGACGGACGGACGGACGGACGGACGGACGGACGGACGGACAGACAGACAGACAGACAGACAGACAGACAGACAGACAGACAGACATATAAGAGCAAATAGATTGAACAAACAGACAGACAGACAGACAGACAGACAGACAGACAGACAGACAGACAGACAGACAGACAGACAGACAGACAGACAGACAGACAGACAGACATACAGACAGATGGACGGACGGACGGACGGACGGACGGACAGAGGTGAAATAAAAAAATGGGTCATATGTCGGAACAGGGTAATTCGCAAGTTATTGTAAAAAGTAAATCCTAATATTTGTGTTCGTTAATCGCAGGTGCTGCTTTTGACCAAACGGAATCATTCACCATTGCTTTCTACATCGGGGGAAGTTTGTGTGTCGTTGCCGCCATTGCTTTTGTGGTGATACCCATCTTGCAAAGAAGAAAAGACTGGAACCCGAAAGCCTTGAGTATTCATTCCAGTTCAACAGAAGTGTCTATGCTTACCGATGATACTCCCGAAGTGTTGTATGTTTACGATGTGCTATCATCCGTGTAGCCATAGCACCTGAAAACAGATATAAAGTATAAACGCTCTGAAGAGGTGAATTGACGTAAACTCGATCGGAAAAAAGACTGTTTTTCATCGAGAAGTTAATGCGCATGTCCGAGTCGATAAGGGAAAACGGCCAAAGCTGTTCACCAAGACTCAAAGCCAAAACAAAACATTACATATGAATTTTAAAACAAGAGAAAATGCAATACTTTATTATATGATGTTATATAGTTAACTACCTTCAAGGGTCACCCTTTTCTCAGTAAAAGTGATATTAGTATACCACATGTACATCTTGCAAATACTATACTAAAATTAGTATCAGAAAAGATTTAATCCGACCATTAAGTTGACAAAAAAACTGAAAGATATAGACAAATTATTCTTTCCTTCGCACTGTGTAGTAGAGAAACGTGGAGGAGAATCGAGTTAGCCTTTGACTGTGACTCGGTTTTTGTGCCATTGGCCGTGAACAGTGCTAGCACGTGCGGAGGTGTTATCGAGCCAGAAGATAGCAAGAGTCAACAAGAAAACCGCTATGTATTTAACGAGTACTGACATTACTAATAGTTGTTTTATCCGACATCGTTTTCACATGATTTTGTCATGAATGTGAATTGTACTATTTTATTCCTTGTAAGTTTCCATTACCTGTAATTCTATTTATAGTATCAGTTCGAAACAAGGATCCTTGCTCTTTATTTTTGTACTGTTCGTTCTTTCGTTTGATAGTCTACTGTTTTTCTTTAAGGGTGGAATACTTAGGGCAGATATTGACTCACGTGATCGCGGATCTGTGTCATTCCGCTTCTCTCTTCACTATTGTGAATACATCGCGGATCTGTAATTCCGCTTCGTAAAAAATCCGGAATTACAGATCCGCAATGTATACAGACAAACTCTTGTTTTAATTTTGCGCAATAGAGAAAATGCAATACTTACAAGCTCGTTTCTAACATGAATATAACATTCCTATTATTTTTGACATATTGGTTCAGGGATAATGATGAAGTTGTTCAAGTTCAACTGGATATATTATGCAGGTAAAATATACATGACATCCATTATTTATAATATTTGTATTAGCATTGCAATTCTAAACCAAATCTTACACAGTTGCACTATTCTGTATTTATATTAAACACAGGTCACATTGTTTACAAGCTATATCAGGGGTTTTCTAATGATTGATAGTTACACGGTTCAAAGCAGAATACTCCCGTGGGGTTAAAGTTCACAATGAGAGTTCATACCTCTATGATTAGAACAC
The DNA here is from genome assembly GCF_964340395.1 of Glandiceps talaboti. Taxonomy (NCBI): domain Eukaryota; kingdom Metazoa; phylum Hemichordata; class Enteropneusta; family Spengelidae; genus Glandiceps; species Glandiceps talaboti. The sequence continues at coordinate 31,729,839 of NC_135550.1, read as the reverse complement.
ATTAACTAAAGGTGGAGTTTTCTCTATTAATGCCAGAAATGTATTAGGATTGAATGTGAAATAATATGTTTTAAAGATTGAAATTCACAAACAATAACTGCTTTAAATAAGATAAATTTGCTTGTCATTTGCGATTTTACACCTTGATTTGAAGGTGACTGGTATGTCAATGTGTATGTTGTTTTCCGTGATCGTGTCAGTCTGCACGTAAAGCATTTGTAGACCGTGCGTGATACATTACATGTAATTCTCTATCACAATTTACAAACACCTGTTGAATTGGATTTTATGTGGTAAACACATATAGATGGTAATCACGTGATAAGAAGGAAATTCTTTTAATATTTGTATGGTATGTAAATGTGATTTATGTTAATGACATGTTAATTGGTGGTGATCATACGATGTTACTAGTAGCATTCAATTCTGACACGAGTATTTGTAAGCAAGTGAAGTAATTCCATCGATTTGTATAAATTATCTGTGATATCTTGTCAAATGTCAGGAGAGAGAGAGAGAGAGAGAGAGAGAGAGAGAGAGAGAGAGAGAGAGAGAGAGAGAGAGAGAGAGAGAGATAGAGATAGAGAGAGAGATGGTAGTGTATCATCTGCACATTTAGTTAGATGTACATGATTGTATTACTATTAGTATTAGGCCGTTATCCAGCATTATGTTGTTATTGTCAAAACGATTTGCCACTTTACTGTAACTCTGTATTTCATTCACACAATGGCAATAAGGTTTCACTGAAATTGTTACAAATTTCTCAAATTTATTGCATATGGATCTCAGGTAGTAGATAAAAAGGTCGATACGTAGACACCTAGGCAGGCTTTGGTTATCAGCCTGTATTATGTGTACACTGACTCTGTCCTAAAACAGGTGTCATCCCGTACACCATATTACTTGAGTTAGTAACTCAAAACATTAGTTGAAGAATTAGAAACGCACAGTGTGTGACCTTTGTACTAGGTACTGCCTACATTATACTGAAATTTACATATTATTACTTTTTATTAACAGATATTTTCTATTAATATTAACTTCTGATAGGAACATATTTCATCTGTAGTATGCTGTCAGAAAGTTTTTAATAACGCTATGAGATGTTTATGTTATTTAACTATCATATTTTCATAAAACTTGCAAATATTAGAAAGTAATTGTACTGGGGTGTAAATACTTTGAATCGAACCCATGTGTGATCTCACCACAGCATAGCTGTATTCAAAACTAGACGTGGGCCTACAACATGTTTCCCCGTCCCACTGGCACAAATACTAGTAATTGTGAAGACCAGGACTATATTACACGGTATCTCTGACTGAGATATGCAGTGTCTTGGTACTCAGATACACACCGACTTTGCATTTTGTCGGAATCATGCACTTCTTCATTAACGTTTGGTATTTATAGTTCAAATACAATGGGTGAAGCTGACAGTGTCATGGATTTTGAAATAAACGCTTGTTATTGAGAGAAAATACCAAAATTATTTTCTGTCTGTACTCTTTGTGAAATGTTTATGTTTTTCAGCAAAATTAGTTTGATTTCATGTGAAATGTTGAACAAACGCGCACGCACGCACGCAAGCGCACACACACACACACACACACACACACACATACATACACACATACACACACACACACAAATACACTCACATAAACACACATACAGACACATATTTAATCAGAGACCAATTTCCGTATTGAGGACATTTTGATGGCATTAATAGCATGGTAGTAAAATCCATTGTTCTAGAACACTTCTCGACTCATTTAATAAATCATTGTCCTTGGATGTTTTATCATTCTCCAAATCTGTAAACGACTCACTCATGCATATCAATCAATCAATCAATCAATCAATCAATCAATCAATCAATCAATCAATCAATCAATCAATCAATCAATCCAGTCAGTCAGTCAGTCAGTCAGTCAGTCAGTCAGTCAGTCAGTCATCCAGCTAGCCAGCCAACCAGCCAACCAGCCAACCAACCAACCAACCAACCAACCAACCAACCAACCAACCAACCAAAAAAATAGCTACATTTTTATCTTCGGCTGCAAAACTTGCTGATAAATAGATAACTAAATAAACGAGTATCTAGACAAGTGTAAATGGGAAATCAAAATAAGTGGCTAATCTGTCTGAACTGTTACAATCCATATACTGTTAAACGGCCAGCCGTTACCAGTGAAAACTATACCCCAGTATGTACAGGTATTGAGAATCACGTGATTCAGCTCAAGAGGTCATGTGCTACTCACGAGATCTGGTAGCATAAGCATCTATAAATTGATAACATTGAGTTCTACAATAATCAGTTGATTTCAATAACAGTTATAGTTATCTTGTTTCAGTCATGCGACTTCAGTATTCAATTATATAAAAGATGACACATGTCTATTTATAGAATTGCCAATCTGTCATACTAAGCATCATGGGAGCTCAAATCGGAATTTAACATACTAACAGCCAATTTACAGAATTCGAAGGTAACACCGTGAAAGGTCTGAGATGAGAATTAAAATTATTATTGTAAAAAGAAATCCAGAGTGTAATGCATTACCAGGTATAACAAAGACGACATAGGTACATGCATATAGGAATGAGACTATCAAAACACACCAAATTTGAAAGAAAGCAAAATGACAGTAATGCAATGCAGAATGAGTCACAAAATTCTCACTGCCCAAATCTGATCAAATAATGCATCAAGTCGATATTCGTATCCATCATCAGCAACAATTTCTTTAACAGATACTTTCAACTTGAAGATCACAGTACTGGGTATAGTCGTAGTTCAAAGCTATAAGTTCACATCGAAATGTCAGTGGATCAGAATGATATGGGACGATGTGAGATCAACCAGGGAGTGTGAAAACACCTGTTGATTGATGCAATAGTTAAAGTTTAAAACATATATTCAAAGTCATGAGAAACTGTGCCAGGGTTATCATAATTTCAACAAATGCGACATATCGACATAGTTTTATATGTTTTCGAGTGATCTATAAAAAAACATGTCCTTGCAAAACTTGTTGATGCAACCGGTGTCCCAATTTTATCAAGTCCACTCTGAAGTCCACTGTGTGCCGTGACATACAAAAGTGGGCGGATACCGTGAAGCACCCAACAGGTGACTTTACTACATGTTGTCAAGGACGATCAAAAGCTGGAAAGATCTACAATTTTGTCTGTAGAAGTATCGATTACTCTCACATTCCCTCCTCCTCCCTGCAGTCTACAGGGCCACAGTGGTATTTTGAAATTTTCAAACGTGAAAACTTGTTAAGACTCATAAGAGCTGGGGTTATTATGCTAGGTGTATTTCTATGTAAAAATATGAACTCCATTCACTCCAATAGATGAAGCAAGGGTAGCTACATAGGTATTTTCGAGTAGTCACAAATCACGCCAGTTAACTGGCTAATGGTTCGATTCATCTGCTGGGCTGGGCTGACCTCTCATTCACCTGAAAAAACAACCATTCAACGATATTCATGTCAAGTGTTGTCGTGTCGAAATGCATGTGCTTCAAATTGGCGAGTATGTGTGTAATTAAATGTTCTAATTTCAAGTTTTAAATTTTAAATCGATGGGATTCCTGCCATTTTGATTTATGGAGTTAATATCTAGAGGGTTATGCAATATTGTGAATATTTTTACGTGGGCAGAATATAATTTAGAGATATTTCGATATTTAATTCATATATGGTAAATGTTGAGTTACAACACAGACGTTTGGGAAAGAATCTCCTCCAACATCTATAACTACAAGCACATGTGTGTACATTTTATTTTGCGAACAAAATAACAATTTACCCCTGGGTCCGATCCCAGTGATTCAATCTGCTGAGAGGTGATAGCAGATAGCAATCATTTTGTACTCTCCTATGGCCGAATGTTACCAACATCTGTTACACTTTATGATAAGCTTAGTACACTAAGCTGTCAGTGTCTGTCGAACACAGCAAAGGTTACACCATGATACGTGAACTATTTTTATGAGTAAAACATAATCGAAAGTAATTTCACAATCGGGGGGGGGTTCACACTGGTTCTCTGTGACTTCTGTATAAACTGAGATTTCAGTTCACTTTGGTGGTGGATCCTGGTGACGTCACTACTTCCAAAGTTACAGGGGACTAACACCACTAATCTAATCATGAATAAACCAAGCAAAGCATAGTTCAAGATAAAGCAAGCGTAGTCTGTCTCATTGACTGAGATTCAAATGTGACATTCCAATGTACATATGTATGTATGTATGTATGTATGTATGTATGTATGTGTGTGTATGTATGTGTGTATGTATGTATGTATGTATGTATGTATGTGTGTGTATGTATGTATGTATGTATGTATGTATGTATGTGTATGTACGTACGTACGTACGTACGTACGTACGTATGTGTGTGTGTATGTATGTATGTATGTATGTACATATGTATGTATGTATGTATGTATGTATTGTGTGTGTACGTGTGTGTGTGTGTGTGTGCATGTGTGTGTGCATGTGTGTGTGTGCATATGTGTGTATCCAAGAGTAAACAAACACAAGTGACATTCTTTTATGCTGCAACATTATCTTCATTTATTTGTCTTTTCCTTGTAAAATGTAAATATTTCATTCATGTGGCTCCTTTCTCCTTTAAATTTGTTTTTGATTAGGATAATATATAGCAATAACTGAGGTTACAATATCAAGTGAATCAACATCAGACTATCTCAAGGCAGGTGAGAGTCTCGACACCTCAAGCTATGAGTAATGGTGCTAGATATTACTAAGTCTGAGACATTGGCAAAACTAGATAGATTGAGTTTACACTTGAAGTCAAAGCTAAAATTATCCACTTAATGGTTTGTCCTTGTGTACATGCACATTTCATACAGAAAGAAGTCATTTTCTGCAAATAATGAATGGATATCTAAAGCTATAATCAAAGGATAGCAGCATTTCTCTAAACTTGTAAGTAATTGGCCACTAGGCCATAGTAAACTGGATAATTTACAAACATAAAAAAAGACCCCAAAAACATGATGCTCTCAAATAACAAGATAAGAAACATCATGTTAGGCTGACATATCTGAACAAATAGATATATTTTTTTAGAATAACAAGTTAACCGATAAATGAATAACTAGCATGAAATGTGACCCAATCACCTTTAATCGTAAGTTCATGATTTGTGCACCAGACTAAATCCCTCCTAAATTAGTATCAACAATTCTTCTCAAAACAGAATATAGTTCAAACAGCTAGAATAGAGAGCAAAGTACTAAGGACATCCTTCACCTGACTGCAAACTAACTATGGACAGGTTCTGGACCAAATACACTATATAATACTTTGTCCTCAATATTTCTTTTTGGTCACTGACATGGTCAAGCTGGTTCTAGCTGATAAACTTAGAGCTGAGTCAATTGGTACATGGTGAGTGTGTCTCCAAACCATAGATGTATGTCTGGACCATATCCAGAGCAGGGGACATGAAGTCACCAACATTGACTATTTGGTAAACATGTCACTCTGTATTTGATTGACAAGCACATCTCAAGTATAATGGGGACAGTTAGGTATATTTTTGGCTGCATAACAAAGCAATCTATCAAAGGGTATTGTTTTACCCTGTTACTTAGTGTGATAAGCCTGTCAGTTTGTATGATTGACTAACCACATCTCAAGTATTGTGGAGACAATTAGGTATATTTTTGGCAGTATAACAAAACCATTAATACAACTGTCATAAAGATAGTCTTTCACCCTGTCACATCTACTCTGATAAACTTCTCATTCGGTAGATTGACAAGTACACCTGAAGTATTATTGGGACAATTACACATCTTTTGGCAGTAAAACAAACCTAAATGTCAATAAAACTATCAGAAGATACTCTGTTACCCTGTTATACACTTTGATTGACATTTAAAGCAGTCTGTACAAAATGGACAAGTTAAAATGTTGTAACCTATACTCAGCTCCTCCATCCTGGACTAGAATGTGTTGGTGAGATATATAGTCTGACTACTCTGCAGGTCAACAAAACAAAGTAACTTACATTGTACACAACAAAACTAATCAAGCTCTTTCATTTGTACATGGTTTTAGTTACAGACAAACCTTAGCAGGTGGCACAGGCAGAAAACTAATTGTTGATGTAGAAGTAGTTATGATAATAATAACAAATTCATATATTTGGTATATTGACTGCTGAGTAGTGATAATAATTTGTTGGTGTATTACCATCCTCTCAGCTTCACATAAATAAATCATTATACAAATTAATATCATGTTAACGTCTCTATTTACAAACAAGTAAACATACAAAACAAGAGTAAATATCTGAATATAAACAAAACAATACCAAAGCCTCTTGATAACCAAACAGTGTGTGTGAAACACTGAAAAATAGCAATTCAAGTTAAACTGCTATGTACATGTAAAGCCATACAACCCAAGCACAGTCAAATTTTAGTCCTGAGTGCTCATAAAGTGTAGAATACTTGGAATCACCAAAGTACAGTGTAACAGCATCTTTCAGTTGTTAACTAAGGTTGGATAATAAAATTGTACAAAAAAATTTTGATGGGCAAATGTTTATAAATGTCGGTGATTTCATGAGGAGTATAGTCTAGAAGCTATTCATGGCATCAAATCTCTCTTTACATCTAGTTCAATGAGGTTACTCAAATGAAATTTCAAATTCAACCGAAGCCACCCACATAGTCATTAACATCATGTCTTTGTTTTAATGAATCAAGACAATTTTTCCTGATGATAAGTTAGTGTTTACTGGAGAGCAGTTACGTATCGATAATGTCCAAATATGGTATATTTGTCAGCTTAGGATGCTACTTATACATCACTTACATCATTCAAACAGTTGCAGGTTTACTCATTTGCATGAACAAATTTTGGTTCACGATTTCTCATCAAGTGAGATGGCAGTAAAGAGATGATTTCTTACCACCAGTAGTATCTATTAGAAACATATCAATGTCATTTTACAATGTAGCCAAAGCTAGTGAGTACTGAAATGATAAATTTGTGGAGTAATGATTAGCCAGTTATTAGTTAAATGTTAGTTGAAGAAGTACAAAAGTCAAACTTTAGAAACAAATGAAGCTACGTGGCAGTAGCATGGTATATGCGTGGTTATGAGGAAAATGTAATGATAATGAGATAATTGAAATCATGATGTACAAGAGGTAGGTGTATCTTATAACAACCTTTGAGCCATGCTATATAGGGGGGAGTTGGGTGAATGAATGACACTTGTTCTTGGCAACTGAGGCCGGATGGTGCTGAGTGGTACAGATACAATGTTTTTATCTCCTGGCAACTCACACTGTTGGCACTAATTATTGGATACATGAAGATTAGCCATATTATGATAACTACTTGCAGCAGCATCTGCTATACATTATTATATTCCCATGCATTGTAGTGGGTTTAATTTTTGGTCTTACAAATGTTACAATACAGCACTGCTATAAATTATAATATTCCCATGCATTGTAGTGGGTTTAATTTAGGGTCTTACAAATGTTACAATACAGCATGTCATTCTCATGATTCTGTGTCTTACTAATATTGCACTGATAAAGATTGGAGATGGAAGGGGTGTCCAATTCATAGCTACGTACTGTGTAGTACAGTATGCAAAAGGATAAGTAACATCAATACATACAGAACAAGTTTAGTTCAATTCAATGCTACTGAAAGCTATGTTTCTATTCAAGTTACAATATAACTACACCATGGTATGATTGACACACAAATGATTTTGCGTTAATATTTCAGTATTTTTCATCAAATTAATATTTTGTTGAATGAAACTTCTGAATAATAATTTTCTAATCATCTAAATTACTGCAGTATCATTTATGAAATAACTGATTACATGACCAATTTTCAAAATACTGAATAAATTTGCCTCCTTGATTTTTTTTTCGTTTCAGTTTCCTCCAATACTATCACCATCTGAACATAAACAGAAGATTTTGTGACCTGTACTATTTGTGAAAATTTGCACTAAACAGTTAAATTTGTGTTTTCACATCCTGAGAGATATTCAGATAACTTGAAAGCTAGCAGTTGGCTATATTCCACTTCATCGTCATTTTTAAACAATACAGCATAAGGGCAGCACAGATTGGGAAATATAAGGGTTAAACTTTTCATCATGTATGCCAGCCAGAATGATCATAGCAGTACCAAGCACAATGACATGGCTACTTGTGACTAAAACTTAAAACAATTGAAAACTGAAGGAAAACCAAGAATGTTACCAAAAGTTGTCATGAAAGATTAGTAACGGATGATTTTCAGACTAATCCATGCATAGTACTGAATGATTCTGGTCCATGCATCTGATCAAAATCTGTGGAACAGCACCCCCAGTGGTAAAACTATACAATCTTTTATCTTTCTCATAAACAGAATAGGACATATTCCTAACCCACCTTTTACATAGTTGCATCATCCAACAAGTTCACCAGGGTAACTAGTGTCTAGTGTCATGTCTTGATGCTATTACTTTGATAACATACACCATACTAGATAATAGTCTACCTATGTATAAAGTGACTCTATGAAACTATGATATGAAGTGTCATGTCAAGTTTGAAATCTCTCAAGTATTTCTAGTATGCTAGTTTCAAATGTCCTAATGCTTATAGATTATATCTAAAGCTTTTCTTAAAATCTCTGTAAATCTTGTTGCTCTAGTAACATCTCTGTCAAAATGACATACAAAGCTACAAGTTGACATTTTTCTACACAAAATAGATACCTAATAGTCTATAGGTACTCAATTGATCTCAGTATCTACACATGTTGACAAATGAAAAGTACAAATCAAAACATTCAGTTGAACTTTGTATGGAAATTTAAAATTGATGTAAACCAGTTTTATGTACATACGTAGTCATAGTTGGCACTTATTTTATGTCCATATATTATTTCAAAGATACATCAATAGAAATGACGTATTTTGATGTTGAACATTAGTTATGGATATCTGACATACATCAACTTGTTGGCACTGACATTTCAATCTATTGTGTCAAGACACTTTAATACAGCATGGTACAAAGAAAGATACTCTGCATGGAAATCATACTATTCAAGTTATCAAAGCATGATATAAGAGTGGAAATCATACTATTCAAGTTATCAAAGCATGATATAAGAGTGGAAATCATACTATTCAAGTTATCAAAGCATGATATAAGAGTGTTTAAAGTTTATGACTTTGGCTTGTGTGTGATAGGTTAAAGCCTATAGTCTTATAGAAAGACCTTGATCCGCACTTTGGGGGTTGCCAAATAAAGCTGAAAGGTGATGAGTACATGTCTAGCGCCCTCAGTGGTGACCAGTTATTTCTAAAGCAAGCAGAATAGCTGGAGGAGTCTAGCAGTATTTCAGAATTCCTCTTCTATATTTACTTTCATAATTTAAACATCTTGTACTAACTTTTATGTATGTATGATTGCGTAGTGATTAAACCCTATCAACATCCAACAAATCTAACATTTGTTAACAAACACAAAATTATGGTCTGTACCTTATTTATAACTTGTTTAGAGACATAAAGCTAGTGTACATAGTAAGACTGACAATTTCAAGAGAAGGTGTGATGTATTTTGCAATGGGCAAAAATTAACAAACGAAAATGAGCAGTTAAAGCTACTTGAGACTTTAAAGTATGAAAATGAGAAGAAACTTTGCATTGGGATGTTAACACTTTGTATGAGCACTGGCAAGAAAATACAAAATATGAGTTGGAAACAAGCCAAATTCTAGTTTACATCAGATTGCAGTATGTAACTATAAATGATATGCAATCTGTAGTAGGTTGTCCAAGGTAATACTAAAACATACATATGATGGCTGATTAACATATTCACTAGATACAGTTAATAAGTATCATAAAATCTAAAAACAAAAGTACTTTCAGTTGTTAGTTTAGTCCTGGTGATTGGGGTACTTCGACCTGGTTGCTGTCGTCTTCAGTTTCTGTTGAGGTTCTATCAGTAACTGGAATATTGTCAGTACCTGTTGTCACATTTTGGTCTGTAAAAAATACATACGTAAAGGGGTGAGGAGTTAGATCAAGCAAATTATATTTTCAAAGTCATATCAGATAATTTACAACCAATCCAAGATCTTGTTACCTTGACAACACATCATACATCTTGTTATATTCAACATCTTGTAAGGATGTTCTAAGAAATGACGTTTTATGCTATTTTATTTAAGTTTTGACAACTGAGCATAAACTAAAGACAACCATCTTATCTCAACATTTGCTCAGTGGAGATATTCTAGAAGGGTGCACACAAGGCTGCCACGTGTTTTTTTGCCAAGTTAGGGAACCCTGTTAACAGAAAGATGCAATATGATATAACTGGTATGGTTTACAATACATTGTCCCATAATTTGGTGGGGTAGCCCAGTGAAATGATAGTGGATTTTAGTTAGATTTTACCTGCTTACTGCCACTTAACAAAAACATTAGATTCCTCCAGGTAACACTATGAGATTCATAATCCTATTACTATTAGCAAGCTATTTTCACAATTGTTGAGATGCATCAGATGCGATTAAATTTAACCAGGAAAACAAATGCCTAGCCTTAAAGTTATTTGACCAAGAGTCATTTTAATATCAAATATTCATGAGGACAATGAAACTCCAATGTGTGATGAATTATACAACATATCAAATTGAAATGATGAAATAAAGATGATTCATGAAAGAGCGCCATCCCTGAATTGCTGTCAGAAAGTTCACAAAAAGATTATGTGAAAATTGTCATGTCATTCCTTTTTCTTCATAGTGAGTGAAAAGACAACAGATGACATTAGATTTTTTGGCCTTGTGATTACAATGCTTATTCAAAATTAGTTCAAAGCTTTGCATATTTTGTGCTTGCATTTTGTTGTACTTACATAGACACCAAACCTACTGACCTGTTGATACAGTCTTGTCTGCTTCCTCTTCAGTCAGGTCTGTTAACATCTCAACATCATCATCATCATCATTGCTAACACCCTGGTTATCAAGCCTGTCTTGTGTTGTCTCTGTACTCTGTTCAGCATTCATGCGTGATATCTCATTTTCTAGCTGCAACAAAGCAGCTGTATCTGTCACTCTAAACTCAACATTCAGACAATCTATCTCAGCTTGTTCATTAGAAGGTTCGTTAGCAGTATTTTGTCTTTGCACTCCCACTTCTGAGTTCTGGTTTCTGGTATTTCTATATCCATCACTTGTTGACAGTTCTTGGTGTTCTCTTTGATCCATGAACATACTGAGAGGTGGTGGAGGTCCTATGCGTAAGCTTCTTGGTATTCGTGGCAACCTACGAAATTGTGACAACAGATTTCGAGTCTGTGATGAAGTACGGGGTGGAGGATCTGGTGATAGAGTTTGTGGTGGACTAGTCTGAGATGAAGAATTACAGGTAGTACTTTGTGGTGGATTTTGTGGTGGATTTTGAGGTGGAATATTATTCTGCTCTACATTGCTGTTGCTGTTATTATTATCACTTGGCTCAAAAGATTCAGAAAAGGATGGTGGACGAGCTGGACGTTCTTCTGCTGTAGCTTCTTCATAAGACGGTAATACAACTTCTAAACCATTAGCATAAGCAATAAGAGCAACTCTGTCTATGTCTGTTGGACTCATCAAGTGAGAACGTCTGTGTGAGTGGTGCATTGGGAGAGAGCGACTCAAACGTCGGTTACGATAATGACATTTCTTCAAGCTGAGAAGTATTATGATGATAAGCACCCCAAGTATGGTCCCTGTTGTAGCTATGACGATAGTCAGTGTTGTATTGGTGAGGAAGATACCTTCTGACTGTGGTTCTGATGTGACAACATTAGAGCTCACTGCAAAGTAAAAACATATCAGTTATCAAGATTTGAAGAATGATGAAAGATTTCCACCTCATCTCATTTACAGTTCCTACTAGTATCACTAATTTAACATTAATTTTTAAATATTTAAGTACTATTGTGTATTCAACATTACCCAACATGGCTAATTTGACTGGTGACAATTGACAACTCTGTCCAACATGACTAATTTGATTGGTGACAATTGACAACAATGTCCAACATGGCTAATTTGATTGGTGACAATTGACAACTCTGTCCAACATGGCTAATTTGATTGGTGACAATTGACAACTCTGTCCAACATGGCTAATTTGATTGGTGACAATTGACAACTCTGTCCAACATGGCTAATTTGATTGGTGACAATTGACAACAATGTCCAACATGGCTAATTTGACTGGTGACAATTGACAACTCTGTCCAACATGACTAATTTGATTGGTGACAATTGACAACAATGTCCAACATGGCTAATTTGATTGGTGACAATTGACAACTCTGTCCAACATGGCTAATTTGATTGGTGACAATTGACAACTCTGTCCAACATGGCTAATTTGATTGGTGACAATTGACAACAATGTCCAACATGGCTAATTTGATTGGTGACAATTGACAACTCTGCCCAACATGGCTAATTTGATTGGTGACAATTGACAACAATGTCCAACATGGCTAATTTGACTGGTGACAATTGACAACTCTGTCCAACATGGCTAATTTGATTGGTGACAATTGACAACAATGTCCAACATGGCTAATTTGATTGGTGACAATTGACAACTCTGTCCAACATGGCTAATTTGATTGGTGACAATTGACAACTCTGTCCAACATGGCTAATTTGATTGGTGACAATTGACAACTCTGTCCAACATGGCTAATTTGATTGGTGACAATTGACAACTCTGTCCAACATGGCTAATTTGACTGGTGTCAATTGACAACTCTGTCCATCATTATTTGTTACAAAGCTTCCATTTCATGATGACTGTACAAGCATTTAACATTTAACAGATGCTAGTCAAAAAGTTCAATTTGAAATATTTGTGATTTTACACTATTCTTGATGCACAAATACAAAACATAGAGAAAGTTGCCAACATGCTTCATATCAGTGTCTCACCTGGAAAACATGATGCTGGTGACCCTGTCCAAGTGCCATCCTGGGAACAAATTCTTTCAGGAGAGCCTGTTCTAGTGAAGCCCTCATCACAATAGAAACTAACTTTGTCACCAGGTTCAAATTTGTCCTGACAACACCTTTTACCATGTTCAGGCTCACCTGGATCATCACAATAAGCTAAAACAAGAGAGCATGAGAAAGTCATTGAAAATCTGAAGAGCTATGACGCTGACTATCTACTTAAACTTTATAGAAATGAAAACACTTGTTCCTAAATACTAAGTGCTAGACATTATAAATTCTTTTCTCGAGAAATTTTTCAAAAGAGGGCTAAGATGACAAAATTGCCAGACGTTGTCTGTTGGTGACCAGAAAAAGAGGGTCTATAGTCTGGTGGCTGTTTTGAATTTGTTTTCATAGTGATTTTCTTTTATTTCCTTAATTCAGAAATTACAAAAGGGGCTTAGTGTCCTTAATAGTGTGTTCTGGGGAAAAAACAAGACTATATATATATGAGACCAAGTACACATCATGGTGATGGTAATCGGAGCCACTATTCCATCATCAGCAACAATTATCACTGTAAATCATTTATCATAGTTTTCTTTCTATGCTGGCACATAATGGAATCAAACAAAATATTTAAGGTAAACTAATAACAAATGCTATATTTCAAAATATGAATCAGCCATATATTTTTTAAGGTTTAGATTTGCAAAAGACTGTTATAAATTCAACATGTATTAAAAACAGCTTGATTCTAACTTCAAACTTCTGTATATGAAAATGTCATCAGACAACAACAGCAGCCCTAAATTCATGTTATACATACCAACTTGAGGTTCAAGTGCAACACATACTGGCAAACTACCAGACCATGTACTGGATGCAAGACATTCCCTTTGACATACAGTGTTGGTGATGAAGAAGGCTTGTTGGTCACAGCCCTGAATATAGTAATCCGGATCACAGGAATAGGTGACTACACCTGACACTGGAAATGGTGACTGCATAATGCCCAAGATGTAGCCATGTGGAATAGTTGGTGGCATATCACAACTTGCAGCTGAAATGACGAACATAGTATATCATCTCATCAGAAAACTGTACAGCAACAGAGGGCGCTGTTTAGTTTACAGAACATTCCACCTACCATGTATCACTACCTTTCCAAAGACATACTTTACACATTTTCATAGTCTATTTAATTTAGTGTATGTTTTCTTATGCTAGAACTTACAAGATAGAAAACTTCACCTTAACTTCTATCATCAAGTGCAAAGGTGTTACAATGGAAAGGGCCAGTAGATTGTTTCACATTCTTTTCACGAGTCTGAATGTAGGCATTTGAATCAGTTTATCGTCAATTATAGATATCAACTTACAGCATGTTGGTTGTTCTCCTACCCATTCACCATTGCTACAGACCAGTGATTTGAAAATATTTATATTTATCATATAACCAGGATCACAGTGATATGTGGCCTCAGTGCTACTGCGATATCCATTCACTCCATCTCCAAGTTCACCATGTAGTATGTAGTCACCATTTTCAATAGCAGGAGGTTCTTCATTGCAGTCTTGCTCTGTGTGCATGGTATGAAATCCTTCATTATGTTTACATCTTACAGATGTTTGGCGATTGAAAGATTTGTTGCTATTTGAGCTCTATGTTACTGATATAAGCAAAAGTAAGGCGGAATACAAACAACAAAGTATCTCTAAGTGTAGCATTTGTTACCACACCCATAAAAGGACACACCATGTGATGCATAGACTTGGTGAATGTTCTACAACCACATGATACTACATGGGCTGTTTTTCATGCAATAAAATACATCAGAAAGTAAAAGTTCAGCCTTCAGTACTGAATATGTCACTATATTGTATCAGTATCATTCAAGAATAAGATTTGATGGTTACATTTCGCAAATGTGGATAAAACAGCTTGTCAGCATTTGCCAACATACTTCAGTGAAGCATTACCATGGTAGCATATTGTACTTGAAGGGAATATATGGACAGCCACCCCTTTCATATAATGACACAGTCCAAGTTCAACCTTGAGCAGACTAATAAACTTGATGTGGTAGGATTTATAAAGAGGCACAGTAATGTTTCTCTTCAGCTCATATCATCTTTCAAACTTTTTATCTTTTTTTTTGGCATGACACTTTTTCAGATTAACTATAAATCCACTTTATGGGCAAAGTATCTACATAACCATCAATGAAATTGGGCTGTTGTTATCATATCACATTAAGTAAACATGTAATTAATAACAATGAAAGTGTCCATCAACTGGTAAATCACTTGAATGGAACATGTACACACCTAAGGTTTGGGTTTTTACCTACACGTATATGTGTAACACTTAGAGTAAATTAGTTACATCTCAACTGGGTTTCAATTATTACATCTATGCTATGAAGCATTTTGTGATTAAAATGAGCATCCATATTTTACTTAGTTACTACTAAAAATGACAACAAATAGGTATAGAGAGTTATGTCTGTGTTGTGTAACAGTGATAATGTCCTTCAAGGACAACATATTCCAAAAACTCCTATATATAATAATGGTAGTTTGTATATAGCACTTTCAAACACTGTGCTAAAAGAGCTTTACAATTATTAACCCTTGTATAGACCTGTAATGCCACAATTGCCCTTGATACTTTCTCAACTCCCTGGGAGGCAAGGCTCAGACTTGCAAACACCAGATTCAAATCCAGCCATTATAACTATTCAACCAAATAAATTGTAGAAATTGACAATTCCTTACCACATGAAGGTTGTTGACCCTGCCACCTGCCCTGAGAACATACACGTTTGGAGTCTCCAACCAAAGAGTAACCCCTTGAACACATGTAGGACAGGATAGCTTCAGCTTTATACTGGTTTTCCATATGACCCCCATTTACAGTATAATAACCATTCTCAATAGAGGGAGGAGGCGGGCACAGACCTGTTGTACATTGGTAAAATGAAGAGGTGAATATGCCAAATATAAAAAGTAAACTTCATAAGGATTCAGATAAGCTATTGATAACCAATATACCTTTTGTGATTTTTTGGTATATGTTATATATTTGTGACTTTGATACTTGTACCTATCACAAATTGACATTAGACAACATATTGTGTTTGATTCTTCAGATCACTATATCTACTACTCTGCTGGTTACACTGTAGTGAGTGGAATCCAAATATGTACCCAAGCACTACTCAAATCTATCTGGTCCTGAAAAAAGACAAGAACTGGACTTAAAGATCCATGGTTGTTGGTACTACTGTGCTAAAAGAATATATACAAGCTAAATGAAATAACTGTGAGCATATCTTACCAATACATTGTGGCCATACATATGCCCACTTGCCATTCTTTCCACACACATTTTGGCTCAAGGTTTGATCAGACAAGTAGAAGCCTGTATCACATGAGATAGACACAACGCCTCCTGCTTTGACACCACTTCTGTGAGACCCATCTGTGAAGTCATTGCTAGCAAAATTGGCATTTTCAATTATGTTGATGAGACAAGGCTGGTTAGCTGTAAAAATCAAATTTTAATTGTATCAAGATTCACATGACAAAAGAATTGACTTCTAGTTCATAGCAACACCAACTGCTTTTAATTGGTGAATACACCTTCATCTACGTATCCCCAGATGCATCCACATTAAATTTTAGCCCAATCTGCTCAGTACTTTTGGAATTATATATTTTTGACAAAAAAGACACATTTTTAGACCTAATTTGCATATCACTGATGTGATGGACAATTCTTAATCTAAACACACAAAAGAATGTTCCCACCAAATTTTGGACTAATCTACTCTATAGTTTTGGTGTTTCAGAGTTTTGACCAAATCACACACCTTTGATGTGATCATTTTGCTTTGAACAATTTCCAAACTACACACCACAAGTAATGTTCCCACCAAATACTAAGGCAATCGGTCCGGTGGTTTTTCAGCTTAGGTTGTTCACCCACACACATCATCCACAGTCAGATAGACTGATAGACAGACAGACAGACAGACAGACAGACAGACAGACAGACAGACAGACAGACACCACACCATGCCTACAGCACTACTGAACTTTATTAGTACTGTTATGCTTATTATCACCACGTGGTTGACTGTTTTTGTAAAAAACCTAAATGTGCACAACTATGATTACATGTTATATGGTTTCCCAGGATTAAATTGAAACATGTAGAAAATTGTGTTATGGGAAAGGAAGTCCCCGAACTTTTCATTATAGAGTATGATACGCATCTTTAAGGATATAACAGAATTCATCTATGTTTTAACAACCTCTAATAACTGTCATCAGGTATTTGGATGTGAAGGCATTGCAACTATTTGTCATCAGGTATTTAGATGTGCACGCATTGCAACTATTTGTCATCAGGTATTTAGATGTGAAGGCATTGCAACTATTTGTCATCAGGTATTTAGATGTGCACACATTGCAACTATTTGTCATCAGGTATTTGGATGTGATGGCATTGCAACTATTTGCACATGCTCTCTATTGAATGGGGCATTATACAAGATCAAGTAAAGTATATCTAATCATACTACTTTGCTTCATCAATGAATGGGAATCCTATAGTTACTTGTTCATTCCAATGCTAGTTGTTCTTTTGGGCTTAACGTTTACTTGGATTCTATTGTACCAATAACACTGAAAGACATCATAACACGTATAAAATGCTAGACACAATTTCTTATACAGACAAACTTTTCTCCACAAAACATAAGAAAGGTGAGTGTATTCTTGCAATTCTGTGATTGATTACTTACAAATGCATGATGGATTTTCATCATCAGAGAACCATGCACCACCATCAATACACTCCAAAGTAGTTGAACCTTTCAATCTGTACCCATCTTCACAGCTGTAATGTACTTTTGCACCAAGGTAGAAAGTGCCTATCCCCTCTGGTGGTGTACGGATGGCATGGTCAGGAATACCTGGGTCTTGACAGTGTACACTCCTCACTGATACTTCAGTTGTCACTGTAAAACAATCCACCATAAGGTAATTTAGGCTGTGACAGAGATTTCAAAAATACTGCCAATGCCATGGGAATGTGCACTACTGAAATCCAATATCTGACATACACATGCAGTGAGAGAAACACACTTCAAACATGAAAACATCTCAACAGGATAATGGAACATAACATGAACTTTAGCCAAGTGGTTACGTAGCATTTATACCTCATGGACTTCCATTGGAGAACACCAACTTTTGTTGACAGTAAACGTAACTTGAAACCCCTGATTGGATCATTTTAATTTGAACAATGTTTCATCAAGACACCCAAAGTAATGTCTCCACCAAATCTCAAGGCAATCAGTCAGGCATTTTTTGACTTTAAGTCACACACACACACACACACACACACACACACACACACACACACACACACACACACACACACACACACACACACACACACACACACACACAAACACACACATACACACACACCTTGTGATGCCTATAGTTGTGAGTTGTTGACTATGCACTGTGGGAAATCAAAGGTCAAATGTTGTTGACCTTTCTAGGACTGATATGATATGTAAAATATGAACTCCACCTCCTGTCTACTGAAGCTAAAATCACATGGGGACACAATGTCATCACGTTTATATTAATGCTGTTGGGGGGAGCACATAATTCTGTACGAGAATAACGACATTGACTAGACGTATTGTGTGAAGATAATGTAGTGTAAAAGTGGAACATGGTTATCAGAAACTAGACTAATCTTTAACATTCGTATTAATCATATTACAGGATATCAAGTCCTTCGCATAGGATACATTTTTATTTCACTATGAATGTATGTGAGCGTGCACAAATGAAACTTTAAAATATGAAACACTGACCACAGAGGGCCCTATCGTTTGACAAAATACTGCATTTTTGCAACAACAATAACCGAGGGTGAAATCAAGAAATCTCCAAAGATCATCATTTGAATAAACGTATCTTGTTGGTGGGTAGACTGTATGTTGTTGGTGGTGGGTAGACTGTATGCTGTTGTTCAGTCCTATAAGGCCTCTCATATCATTTCAATACATGTATCTTGTTGGTGAGTAGACTGTATGTTATTGGTGGTGGGTAGACTGTATGTTGGTGGTGGGTAGACTATATGTTGTTGTTCAGTCCTATAAGGCCTCTCATATCATTTCAATACATGTATCTTGTTGGTGGGTAGACTGTATGTTGTTGGTGGTGGGTAGACTGTATGTTGGTGGTGAGTAGACTGTATGTTATTGGTGGTGGGTAGACTGTATGTTGTTGGTGGTGGGTAGACTATATGTTGTTGTTCAGTCCTATAAGGCCTCTCATATCATTTCAATACATGTATCTTGTTGGTGGGTAGACTGTATGTTGTTGGTGGTGGGTAGACTGTATGTTGGTGGTGAGTAGACTGTATGTTATTGGTGGTGGGTAGACTGTATGTTGCTGTTCAGTCCTATAAGACCTCTCAAATCATTTCAATACATGTACAGTACATTGTTGGTGGGTAAACTGTACATGTATGTTATTGGTGGTGGGTAGACTGTATGTTGTTGTTCAGTCCTATAAGACCTCTCAAATCATTCCAATACATGTACATTGTGGGTGGGTAGACTATGTTGTTCAGCCCTATAAGGCCTCTCAAATCATGAGTGTTGACTAATTATAGGGTGGCACACATCATATCTTACATGGTGGGGAGTTCAGGTAGATTTAGTTATTATATTAAAGGGCTATGTTTCAATCCTGGGTCATTCCATTGGTGTTAGGATTACATGGGCTCATTCTTTTGTTCTGGCCAAACAACCAGTTAACAGTTTTTAACTAAATTCTAATCCTTGTCCAAAGCTGCACAAAAATAAGAAACAATGTATCCAATAAGAAACAATGTATCCAACACTACTGACTTTAAAACATACATATTTTTGTAAAAGTGAAATTTTGCATATCAATATTATCATGCGACTAAAGAGGAATATCTGATTACCCCCTAAGTGTGCCTGCTGATATGGAAAGGCAGTTTACTCAAACAGATTATATGGAAGGTCCAAAAATTCTAAATGTCCAATCTGGGGGGTCCTTCACACTAACATCATTACATGTACCTCTTTAGGAGTTTGCCACTAAAAATATTTGATACATATCAATGGTTATAGTGTTTACAATACAAAGGTATTGATTTAATGTCTTCATTACTGTTTGCCTGTTTGAGATACACCCACCAGTCTACTATAATACTCAGAACTAGAAACAATGACTTTTTTTTATGTCAAACCCTGGTCAAAACAGTATGTATGATGAGTCATTTTATTCATACACCACCCCTTTTCATTCTCATATCCTGCAGAAAGGATTCAAACTTCTTGTCAACTTCAGCTCACAAGTCTCAAAAATAATAGTTTAATCAGACGCATCAAAATCCATTTAATTTTTTTTTTTAAATTGACAGCAATTTAATGAAACCATACACAGTGAAGATATTGAAACAACTAGCTACTTCAGTTTTCATCAAATACAAGTCAACAAAATTTCCCCTTTCCTTTTATGGACATAATTCTAGAACTAGCAATCAATGAAACTACAGGCAGTTTTTGTTTTACACATAAAATTACCAAAATGGAATCCAAGAAACCAGGTAGTACACACAAAAACAAATCTTACTGAATATTTGTAGAAGACACAGTCCTCTCAAATACTTGCACTTCACTTCAATGTGATTGAATAGTGACATGATTCACTGTTAAAAGACATTTAGTGGCAATAAATAAATACTACAATATATGTAATATTGACCCTGATATAAAAAGTGATATGAGCACTAAAGTACTCCTTGACGTCTTGTGTATATTTTATGAGGTGAGATTAGTGCCAAAACACGTCTTAACATTATTTTTAGTTTACATTTTCATTTTATTCTCCCATTTTGTCTCCATTTTTATCTAATTGAGTTCACATTTTTATTTCAACCTCTCATTTTGTTTGCATTTTTATCTAATTGTGTTTGCATTTTTATTTCATTACATTATTTCATTACTTGTGGACATGATTTAAAAGAAACTGGAAACAAATAAATATGAAAAAGTGTCTGTGATAGGCAAGAACTGGATAGATTTTGATAAATGAACCTGGGTCATGGTCACGTTTTAAAAAGAAAGCTTGTACTTGATAATAGGGGTAGGCACTTGAATGGAGTGTCTGTGTATTACGGTTTTCTAGTTATACTGCAAATATTGATTTTTACCTCCAAATATGGCCACCATTCGGTCAAATTTACATATATCACAAAAACTGAGTGACATGCATATCTCCCATATGACATATCACCTTTGTACCAGGTTTGAAAGAAATCAGATATCACCTGTCTGAGAAATTACATATTATGGATGGATGCATACACAGACAGACAGAGCCCATTGTAATGCTATAGTCCCCTTCAGGCACTAAAAAGATTAGTCTAGTTCCTGAGAGACTGTATTGCATACTACGTTATCTTCATACTATACCAGGGGTGAACAAATCATTTTGTGAACTGGTGGTCCCCAGACCAGTGCCTTAAA
Source organism: Glandiceps talaboti (assembly GCF_964340395.1). Lineage (NCBI taxonomy): Eukaryota > Metazoa > Hemichordata > Enteropneusta > Spengelidae > Glandiceps > Glandiceps talaboti. The sequence continues at coordinate 31,708,188 of NC_135550.1, read as the reverse complement.
AAATCCAGTGGTCCTGCTGAAAGAATTAGTGGTCCCAGGTCCCGCTAATGTCAAATGTTAAATCTTGCCTATGAATCTGTATATTCAGATGACTTTTTAACATAGTTATTAACAGTAAGGTACTGGTCCGACAGAGCAGACAAGGTAAAATTTGTGTGGTCCGCCCAAAAAAATCGCTAGTCCCGGACCCAGTGGATTTGTTCACCCCTGTATACCATCTAATCAATACTGTTACCCTCGCACAGAATTCTGTGCTCCTCCTACAGCATTCATATAAACATGATGACGTTGTCGCGTCCCCACATTATTTTATTTTAAACAGACTGCAGGTGGAGTCCTGGTTGGACATTTGCATATCATATCAGTCCTAGATCCTAGAAACATGAGAACGATGACGACAGCCTGTCAATTTGTGACGGATTACTACTGACATGTGCCGTTTGCGCTTCGCCCACCATGGGTTGAACCATAATTAATGCCTTGAGTAACATGATTGACTAGCCGGTACAGTATGAAGATAACGTACAAATGTAGTACGGAATACGGTCCGTCAGGAACTAGACTAATAAAAGATATGTTAGTTGACAGGGAGAATTGAACACTATAAATTATATAACAAAATAATCATGAACTACTGAAAACCACATTCAGTCATACTTTGAAGTCTTTAACTCTTATAAACAGCATTAGAATGTTAAGAGAGTAATTTACCCTTTGTCCCAAGACACAAATCATAGGAAAATACCAGAAAATTAATATTTTAAATGACTATTGCAACACTGAACAGGACATTCAACATCCCTTATCAGTCAAAAACAGGTTTTCCTTCCTGTGTTAATGTAAAACAACATCTTGCTTTCAATGGGACACAGCTTTATAACAATACACATATATGTGATGCAATGCTGTGAAGAAGAATAATTGAAGATGTCTCTAGATATCTGGTCTAGATGCTACCTGTGGTATCAAATCATCTGTACAAGTTCTAATTTTCAAACCAAGGTCTGTGTCTGACACTTCCCAACGTATATCAAGCAAACATTTTCTCGAGTACAGTCCCCAAAACACACAACTAGTTTTGAAAATACAGTGAGAGATTTCTTTCGGCAAATTCCTGTATATTCATAATACATGTACCGTACTCCAACATTAGGAGATAAAAAAAAATCTGTAATACTCTCTAAAACAGCAGTTCATGGGTACTCTGTGAGTGTGTTACATGTCAAAGTCATCTAGCATAATGTGCTTCATATTAATGCGACCCATATTTATATGCGGAGTAAGCCTTTAAAGAGCCATTTTATGCTGTGAACAACATCTAGACTACTGGATATCAGGTAGCCCATAGATTTGTTTTGGTGTTACTATCTAAAGAAGCTCTCAGTACAAACGGTATAAGTGTAGAGAGCTTTTTGAGATACTAGTACAAGTAGTAACACCGAGACAACTCTACGGGCGGGATAATGAGGAGATAATCGTACACATTAACAGACAAATGTAGTTCATGACTTCCTACTTCTGTGTATTCACAACCACTGCACTAAATAAATTAGATTCTCAGAATTCATACATCATTACATGCTCAGATTTACAACATATCAGATCAATTGAATCTGCCTTGGGAATGTTTTAACCTCTTGTGGCATGTATGTAATGGGTGAAGATAGTCCTGCTTGTAGAGCAGCTCGTGCTGGTGAACTTGAATTGACGAGAAAAACGGTGAAAATGATGTCGTATAACATGATTCCTTCCTCCTTGTGCAAGCAGGACTTCACATGTACCGTTACACAATAGATTACATCACACTATATAAGATGTCCACCACCATCATTGAATTTGAAAGGAAAATAGTGATTAAGATTGTGTCAGTGAACCCATATCCAATCTCAACTTTGACAACTTTGAGAGAGGAATACCTTTCCTAAAATCACCATTTTCAAAACTACCGTGATAATGATATGTCAAGATGGATTCACAAAGAAGAAATTGCCAAATTACCCCCAGTGAACATATGTGTACACACATAGTGACATACACTATACGCCTACTACTGCATATGAATGGTTAATTTGCCCATGGAAGTACATAAACTAGCACGTTGCAACACGTTACTAGACTAGTGGTTGTGTTTGTTTTGATCAACTCGGTCCATGCGCAAGGGTAGGTTGGAAATTGCTAAATCTGAAAGTACTAGACTTCAATATTTTCAAATACATGGTAACATACCTTCACCGTAGTACTGTCCGTGACAAAGTATTGACAACCAAAGCAGTGTCGTCCAGAGCTGAAAGTGAACGCTGAACAACAGGCGAGGACACATTTGTTTACTTCCTTAAAAATCACGCTTCGCTGTCGTAAAGAAACGGAATACAATGGAATGTACACCTCGAATGATAAATGTTGTAAAAATGAACCTATCCCAGTCGTTCAATGAATGAATTTCGCTGTAAAGTCACAGATTTATCATCTCAACCACAGCACTCCGTTTTCGTTGTGCTCAGGTGAAAGTCGGATCAGGTGTAATGTGACGTCATCAGCAAGGCCTCTATGGATTAATTAGTATTGCACATACTTAAAATGAATCATCAATATTAATGTCTTGGTATTTATTAAAATATTAGTTCAACCAAATTAAATGAACAAATGCTTAATAAAAGTTGTGAGAATTGCTTTAAAAGAGCCAGATATTATGTGATATTAAGAGAAATTAGTATTAGTTATACTATCTTCTGCGCATGCGTAAAGATAACCCGGAAGTTACATATGCCGTTAGTTAAATTTAGCTCACACTGCACAGATTGACATCACTGTAACAGACCTAAGTACATTTCCTTCCATGACCAGACTAAAACCGATATGTCAGCGCACAATCGTTTGTGCAACCATGTAACTATCTTGTGCATGTACTCTAATTTTTCGTTCGAGTTGCACAGTAAGATTAATCAAAATTAATAATGAGTTTGAAATTTATTCCTTTACGAAAATGCTCCGTGAAGACAGTTGTATTGGTAGTGCTGGCAGTTGTTGTAGTTCGCCAGCTGGCAAGTATTATTGATTCACACGTAGAAGAAGATGTTAAACTAAAAACCTTACCAAAACATCACAGAGGAATCGCTGGCGCCATCCTTTACTCAACAGGTCAATACAAAGTACAAAGTTATCTAGTTACAAGTGAAGCTATCACCTGGAACCAAGTGAAGAGAGATGATGTCACCATCGCAACACATTCTACTCTGCATGAACTTCATCACTTGCCAACCCTCGTAGAGAGATGGAATGCACCAGTGTCTGTTGCAGTTCTCACTAGTGATGTTACAACTCTATTAAGTACCATAGCAAATTTCAGAAGATGTTTCCCACTGATAAAACAACATGCATCATTTCACATCATCATTCCAGCCAATATCAAACCAGATGATGCCATTGACGGTTCAGATATGGTTCCTGAAATGGAGCTCAAAGTTCCTTGTAGTATGGTTCTTGACTTGACTGATAACTTAATCGATCAAAATATCACAACCAAAGATGCTTCCTACCCAAGCAGTCTTTTACAAAATATTGCATGGAAGGAAAGCATAACTGACTATATCTTTACACTCAATATAGATATGATGCCGAGTGGAGAACTTGAACAAAGTTTCAAAGCATTCATAGTGAGACAGCAAGAAAATCAAGAAGTGAATCATCACATGGTCTTTGTTATCCCAGATTTTGACTTGGATGATGAATATATTTCCACCCCGCCAAAGTATAAAGCTGAAGTTCTTGATTTATTGAAGAAAAACTCTGTCAAACCCCATGGTTCATTTGTAAATTATACACAATGGACAAATTTTCAGGTATTTTTATTTAGAATGTTTGCTTATTTTTGTAGTCATGTTGTATGTAAAATGTTAGGAGGGTTCCTTTGTGATTTTAGAATAAGTTACCACTTTCAAGTTTGTAGTATACATATTAACAGGTTTTAACCTGGAATTCATGCTGTCCTGGGGAACAAAAATGAAATGCTACCAGTCATGAGCATGTATTCTTGGCTAAAATTGTTGGTGTCCAGTTAACTGAAAGTCAATTGTCGCACATAATTTAAGTAATGTAAAATCATAAAATGACTGACTACAACATTTACACAAATGTCTTCATTTCCTGGAGTGGTGCACTGTGTGCCTCTTTAAAGAATGTAAGTCTAAGGTGCAAAAGTCAGTTTCTCTATAACCCCTGACCACACAGAATCCAACAAATAACCTGCAGATGTAGCTGTTCTCAACCCCTGTACTCTATTGGAATCCCTATACACTTTGGAATCTTATCCTTGTCATTTTCTCCATCACAGACATTTTTTTTTGCCAGCTCCATGTGAACAAATAAAAACACCATGAAAAAAATGACATGGTGCAAAATAAGTTTTTTATAAAGTAAAAAGAAAAGAATGGGAGAATTTTTGTCCCATAATCTTTATTGAATTTCTGGAAAGAAAATGTTTTCATCTTTCTTTTTTTTTATTTTCACAGTTGTTATAGTATCCTCCCAAGGGACTTGTGTCAGTGTTGTATCTAGAGCCACCATTCAAATTTGCACAATATCTTTGCCATAAAACACACAGGTTGTGGATATATTTTGGGTTCAAAATAGACTGTGAATGCTCTACTAACATCCATATATGCTATTATGCTGATCCCAGAAATATTTTACCCAGGGACTTGGCTATCTGGCTTAAGTCCTTGCAATGTAATCACAGCAATGGTCCTAGCAATGTTACTGTAATAATTACCTGTTTGTATTACAATTAGCCTACAGAGTTGTCATGGTCTTGCTGTATGTTGTATTGGATTGCTAGATACTCTAAGTCTTTAGGCTATATAATTATTAACTGTGATATGCACTGCTGACAACAAGATTTTCTAAGGAAGTATTATTCAGCTAAAATGTTTGTTTTGTGTACCTCTTCATTCACTTTTCAATCAGAGTACATCAAGCCTTTATCTAGAAGTAGCATTTGAGATGAAGGGACAGAGCCCATGGCACGCTTATTTTATTGCAAGTCGAGATATCCCAAAATTTGATGAAAACTTCAATGATATCAACAAGGGTAGAAGCAGTCATGTAAGTATACCACATGATGCAAGAGTAGAAACAATCGACTGACTGTGTATACAGTCCTATTCATTGCACCCTAGGGGTAAACATGACTTTTGGATCTTCAATTTAAAATTCATCTGTATGTGTTGTAAACCATAGTATCGAATTAATCTTTTGTTCCAAACACAAACTTGAAAATTGTACCTGATATTTTTGACTGCACACTTCAGTCTTTGTCAACAATTTGTCAGTACAAACTTCCTGGAAACTGACAAACTGTTGACAAAGACTGATGTGTGCAGTCAAAAATTTCAGGTACAATTTTCAAGTTTGTGTTTGGAACAAAAATTGAATTTGATGCTATGACTGCTGGATATGCATGACATGGGTCATAATGGAAATATATATTTGATATTCTTTATTACAGGTATGTGAATTACATGTGGCAGGTTTTCAGTTTGCAGTGTTGGACAGTGCATTTGCTTTACACAGTGGCACTAAGAGGCCAGAAGACAACAGAGGAAGAGATCAATTCCAGCTCAAAGAATTTGAAGAAAAGTTAAAGAGAGTCTACCCTCAGTCATTAAGAAGTTGTTCATAAACTGCAGCCTTTAAAGAACTGGGGGCAATTTATCATCCTTTTATACATTGTTAGCAGGTTAAGCTTTGGTGATAAGGTTTACAAAATGATAGCATGTCAGGATTAGGACAATTTCCTGAACTTTTCTAGAACCAACATAAACACTTCACTATGATTTTAAAATATTTAAATATATTTTTTTTCAGAGTTTATTCAAATTATATAATGAGCAGAATTCTTTTATTTACAATTTAAAAAAAAAATACAAATTATTTTAAATAAACTCAATAATGCGTACAGATAGACTTCTTTAAAGGGGTCTTTAGAAAGGTTAAGTTAACATAGAAGTAGTGTCACCACAGTGTACATACAAACATATTTGGTGTGATGTTTAATATGCTGTAATTTTCAAAAACACACTATGTTCTGAAATTAGTAATTTATTTTAGATGTGTATATAATGATGATGTCCGTCATTTGTATCTGCATAAGAACAACAACTTTGTTATCAGTTTCAAAAATGGCAGCTTGCACAACAGTCTCGAACTGTTGGAAGGCAATATATTTTTCAAAAATATTGACAGAAAACCTTCACCTTAACCTTCAGGGTCAAGTACCAAAATTAAGCTATTTTGTGCATATTGCAGGCACTGGTATTTAAGGGTGACAATTTTTTGTTTAATCTTGGGCATATTAGATAAAGAACAAGGGAAATACATGCATTTATTTCATGCATTCATCACACACAAGTAAAGTTTTTGAGGGGACAGTGTTTTCTACGAAGAGTTCAATTTCTTTCTGGTCTCATACATTAAGAGGTCACTAAATAGTACTAAAACATGTCATTTTACAATCGACATAGACTGTTGACAGTTGTTTGTGCCCTTTTTTGCTACGTTTCATCTAAAACAAAGTCGTCACCTCGCTACATAGCACTGAATACTAAAATTAACTGAAAGGCACTCGCTTTTGTTATCAGTACGTGGTTATAGTATTGCCCCAGATTGGGGCAAGGCAAGGACTTCAGTTTTAGGTAAAATGTAGCAAAAAAGGCACAAAATACTGTCAACAGTCTAGTAGGAGCAAAGAATGGAAGGAGTCGTAGATTTTATTGACAAGTATGTATAAATCTTTGTCTTCCTTCAGATTATTTTGTCATACATGAACAAAGTAGTGGTTTTCAAATACATGTACAAGAGACTCACATGTATGTAAATATTTTGGCAGATTTATTAATTTTTTTAGCTTTTGGGACTATTGGAATTAAAGAGATGATGCAATCACATTCAGATGATATCATTACAGTAATTTATTCAGTGCACCAAGTTTGTCCCTTTGGTTTTATGACATCCCCCACCCAACCCCACCCTATGATAATGATAAAATCAACAACAAAAAATTAGAGTATGGTTGAAATTGTCAATGGAATAGTTTAGAGTATACTTAAAGTCAATTTTTCTAGTACTGTTTCATTAGCATACTCAGCAACATCCTAAACCACAGGTCTCTTTACGACACTGAACGAAACGTATCTACCTTCATATTTCATATTCCTCCAGCAGAATATGTGCTCTGGCTTGTAAGAATGGCATACTGCAGACACAATCAAACCCTACCAGTTTGAATCCATGTATCCAGAAGATTATGTGTCTGCTACATGAATCAAATAAATTCTGATTTGGAAATGAGGACTGACCTCCATGTGCAACACTATGAGTATTCCAGTAGAACCTTGAAATGAAAGGAACTTGTTCAAATATAGTTTTATTAAAATTTAAACAAGCACATCATATTTTGAATTGATACTCAATTAGCCTCTCTGATGGCAAAATTACTGTATTCATATGCTCAGTGTTTTCTGACCGGTATATATTACGAATGAGGCTGCTGTTTTCAGAATGCACTCATTGAGAAAATTTGACGCCCCCTCCCGAAAACCCTCCCTCTCGGAAAATTAAATGTACAATTAATGCACTCCTGCAAGTTAATTTGTGAAACAGCGCCATCTATAGAGTATTGAAGAGACTATCAAAACATTTGTTTTCACGACGCGCCGCTAGCTCCATTCATGTTTTAGCAGGCGAGTTGTAATATTAAAAGACATTCGCCAGAAGAAACCAACATACATGCAATTCTAATATATTGTAGGCTGTGTGTTGTAAAATTGCAATTTTGAACCCAAATACGCAAATTTCTTACTTGTCTGTCATCACGGTCAAACTCTGAGTCACACTAAACAAAGTGCGCATGTGTCAGTTAAGCGGAAGTCCTAAAATGACCTCGCAAACGAGGCCTCGGATCAGAGTGAGTGCTGTCTGCAATGTTTTCATATGAATTGAAACTCAGAACAATTATGCAGATGATGAAAGAGCGTGGTTTTGAAGACGGTGATGTACGAGAAGTCACTTTGCATTGTGTACGTGATCATCGATAATGGCAGGTTTCTGCAGGTTTGTTCGACAACAATGTTCAACAACACGCCTGATCGTGGTGCTTGTTACGGCTATCGTTCTTTTACAAGTCGTACACCTTTTTCTACTATCCCTCGTGGAGACACGGACTAAACAAAGCAAGGTGCAGAAACCGAAGCCTCCCATTTCACTGAAAAGGGCATTGCATCGTCCGCGTAGGCTTTCCCTGGGTCTTGATTCAAGCGGTAACTATCAAGTACTTAGGTTTCTCATCTCGAGTGAAAACATCGCCAAGCAGAAGACGAGCAGGAAAGATGATGTTACTATAGTAACACAATGTTCAGTGAACAATCTTCATCACTTGCAAGTTTTAGCGGAAAGGTGGATAGGACCGATCTCAGTCGCAATATTTTCACCTAAACCGAAAATGAAATCAGTCTATTTAGTGATTTTACATCTAAGGAAATGTTTTCCCGCAATAAGACAGCATGTCTCATTTCATCTTGTTCATCCTCTTGGTGAAATGAAAGACACTGTCAAAGCTGAATCCCTTGACTTTACTGATGATGATAGTATGGACTTACAAGTGCCTTGCAATGAGGTATTGGAATGGGTAGAAAACTTTCAGAATTTCAATCAAAATTATGTTGATGATGTGCCTTATCCGAATAACCTTCTGAGAAATGTAGCATGGCAAGGCAGTGGAACTGACTATGTCTTTGTTATTGATATTGACATGCTACCAAGTCTTGAACTAAGAGTGCAATTTACAGAGTTTATCTTGCTAAAGAAACAAACAATGCAATGGGACATGGAAGAACCACAGAACCAGGTTTATGTGTTGCCAGCATTTGAAATTGACATGGATGCGTCCAATTTTCCCAAGTATAGGACTGAACTGATAGAATTGTGGGATAAAGGAGATGTGCGACCGTTTTATCAGGAACTATGCTGGAAATGTCAGAAACATTCAAATTATACAAAATGGAAAGGACTAAATGTAAGTATAGATGATAAAATGAAAACATCAGTACTATAGAATGGAGAATTTAATGTTTGGTGAAGGATTTAGTGATTTCTTTGACAACCAACACAACTGTGTCTGTTGACTTGGGTAATTTGAAGTGTTTTGGATACTTAGTCTGGCATAAGCAAGGACCATAATAAATTGTCTGGTATGTTAAGTGTATTCTAGTGACGCCAGAAAACAGAGCTCAGTTCTGACATACTTGCAGCAAGCTATATTTTCTTCTTGGTAATTCCTAGCTGAGAAATTCATCATTTAGCATTCAAATCTAGTGATTCTGTTGAATAGAATCACTAGATTAGAAGCCAATCATGAGTCTCTTGGCTAGATAATTTTAATTCCATGTGAAATTCTTTCAAAAGGCGATACATATTTCCTTTGTTAAGATTTTCCAAGTATTTATTGTTTGAATGATCAAATGGTTTCCAAGTATATGAAACCTAATCTGAAGAAGCCATGTACTGATGTAGCTAGAGGTAGAGTGAGTTATAGCTTAGCCTATAGGTGAAGCTAAAGATATAGTACTGATGTAGCTAGAGGTAGAGTGAGTTATAGCTTAGCCTAGGTGAAGCTAAAGATATAGTACTGATGTAGCTAGTGTTAGAGTGAGTTATAGCTTAACCTAGGTGAAGCTAAAGATATAGTACTGATGTAGCTAGTGTTAGAGTGAGTTATAGCTTAACCTAGGTGAAGCTAAAGATATAGTACTGATGTAGCTAGTGTTAGAGTGAGTTATAGCTTAACCTAGGTGAAGCTAAAGATAAAGTACTGATGTAGCTAGTTTAGAGTGAGTTATAGCTTAGCCTAGGTGAAGCTAAAGATATAGTACTGATGTAGCTAGTGTTAGAGTGAGTTATAGCTTAACCTAGGTGAAGCTAAAGATATAGTACTGTGTAATGAATTAAACCATTTCTTCCCCCTGAATTCCTTGTACCTGAACTTGATCTTCAATGATGAAATGCATGCCTATTTCTCAACGTCTCAGGTGGTTAATTTCATGCATGTTAGTCAAGTAGCTCAAACCCATCTTTATGTTGTTCATTTTTAATTGATCAAGTCAGCTCAATTATAACACTAATGTCCCTTACAGTACTTCCACATGCATTGCAATGGCATCGTTAATTTCTGTTTTACAAAAAAACAATATACTCGTTACCACTCATTGCACTTATGAATGCAAAGAGGATGTCATTACAACTTCTTGTTCAAGCATGTCAATTTTGTAATTAAGAAAACTAAATTTCATTTCAATCACTGCTTGTCAACATACATATAATATGCTAAGAAGCAAAGCTGAATTTTCAAGTTGGACTCCTTGTACAAGAATGAATACACAATTAGTAAATTCTGTGAATTGTCAACTAATAGAAGCAATTTTGCTAGATTCAGAGGATACAATTTCTGTGATGTATATAAACATTGTCTGCAATAATCTGAGTTGAAAAAGGGCTCTAAAATGTTTGACCACCGTTGAGCATCACCGAATTCCCCAAAACATGACTGACACAAACACATGGAAATGGTATACACATATGTTAGTCAGCTATTTCAAACAATGAATTTATTTTCTTGGAAGAATTTTATCAATAACTTTCTTTTTTAAAAACCACATACACAAATGTCAACCTCAGTCAAGTAATTTTGATCACAATGATGTATTTGATGTTTGATTTAACATCAAATTTTTTTACTGATTTCTTTCTTTCAGGTGCCGGCTGTGTCAGGGAGAAAGCTAAACATTGCCTATGAAGTGGAGTGGAAAGATCCATGGGAACCATTCTACATTGCAAACAGAAACATTCCAAAATATGATGAGAGATTTAAACAGTATGGTTTTAACAGAATAAGTCAGGTAGTGTAATGTTTTTATTTTGTATTTTCAAATTTATACATTATTGGTTATTGTCAATATAATGTTATGTACTTGTGTAGATGTTAGATTCACCTTCAAGCTTTGAAGTTAAACAAACATTATGCAAAAAGAAAAGTATGGACAATGTATTGTTTATCTTTAACCAATTGACAACTTAGTAACTGTAGGGAATTGTGGTGTGAAGATATACTATTGTGTATGGTAGTGAATTGTCTGGAGAAAGTGTGACATTTTAAACTATAGATGCATGTTTGATTTTAAAATCGATTTTGGTGTGTATTTGCACTCACAGATGAAGTTGCAATTTTTTTTTTCATTTTCACAAGAAAGAACCTTGAATGGCACATAAATCTGTCCAATCAATTTAATCATACCTTTATAAGAAAGACAGATCTTGTAAGCAAAATGGAAATGATTTGGTGACACAGTGTAACAAATATGTAAGTTCAAAAATAATCGGAGCCCAAGTCAATGAACACTGCAATACAGATGGTACACTGTGCAATGACAAGGTTATTTACAAACATTTTCTTGTCTCTAGGACCATATTTGATCTCAATAGCCATCCCTGTATTTTGAAGATAGGCTGCATGTACACTTTGACAATGACTTCATTGTATTAATACATTGGTTTTATCACCTTGGTGGAGGGTCTATGGTTTTATCAAGCCATGGCAATCTTTCTTTGCTGGGTGGTTTATTTATGTATTATATCTCTATGGTAGAAAAGACTATTAAAAGTACACAACTCTTTCCATGCAATATATGTTTTCAAATCAAATCAAAATATTAAACTACGATCATTTGTTGAGGACGTGGTAGGTAATTTTTTTCACACTACTTCAAGTTATTAGTTAATAAAACCTACTGTGTAGACTACTATGTGTTACAGGCCCAGTTATGATAAGAATTCAACTTGAAGAATGAAAAATGATTGTCTGGTACAGCTATAGAAAAAATTTGGCTCTGAACAAAAGAATGTCTTTATCTCATACTTATGGCGCCACTGATAAGATTGAATCACAAGCCTTTACAAAACTGATTTGATTTGTTTTCTGTACTTCCTTACCCAGGTGTGTGAAGTTCATATTGCTGGATATAACTTTGCAATTGTAGATAATGGATTTGTACTTCACAAGGGATTCAAGAACCCAGGTGGGTTTCATGTACAGAAAGACAAAGACAATGAAAGGAATAGAATTCTATTCAGACAGTTTAAAGAAGAATTACAGACCAAATATCCGGAATCCTTGAGGAGATGCTAGCAAAACAAACATGTTTATCTAGTACTAGAAAATGTCGATATCTGAAGAAAGTCTAACCGAAACTCACTCAGTTTGTAAGTTATCACAGTTATACATAGTTTTGTATTGCTGTTTTTCATGATTTTGTACTCAATTCGTGAGATAAAATGAAGTGCGTGTACATTTATATGCTTGAGTAACTCACATTGTACAGGTATTGTGATTAGACTGTCTTTCATCATACCTTAACTGTTGTGTAATCATTTATATAAGCCAAAACTTCAATCCCTCCTTGAGTATAAGCCTGTATCACTTTAAACATCTATTTCAATACAAGCATTACAAGTGGTATATGGTGAGGATCAGTAGGTAAAAAAAAAAGCCTGTTGGTCCATTTGGTATTTTTTAGACTGCTCTATCCAACAAAGGGAAAGATAGTTTGCCCCATAGGATTTAAAGTAATTATAAGTTGTAAGGTTGATGGCAATGGTTAATGCAAGGTCAGGTACACTTTAACCATTATTTTATTTCAATGCATGTTTTCAAACTTGATATTTAGTTGCTATTTTATACTCAAATTACAGACTGTTTTAAATAATAGCTGAGGAGTACTATCAATAGTTTTTAAACATTAGGATATATTATTCAGACTACTTTAAACTGAACATGTTGAATGGCACTGCAGAAAATAAAGACATATTTGTAAACTTGGGTGCTGAAGATTTTACATCGCATACAAGCAGATTATAAGTTCCTCTGAGTGCTTATTACTGTACCTTCAAATAAACAGTCATCAAATATCTATATCCTAGTTTTACATATGCATGTGTGCTCACTTCATAGCAAGGACCTCTATTGAACAATGAATGATTAACAAGTTTCAACTCTGCGTGTCCCAGTAAATGTGTATGTGATGTAAAATCATGAAATGACTTTTGTCTTTATATATTTTGCTGTCATTGTTATATTTCTTTGACCTGTTAAATTGACCTCAAGTCTAGATATACTCAGCTGGTTAAAAGGAATAAAATATTGAAACTCATTGTCATTGAAGTAAACCAGAAGCCATACTGTCCTGTTCTCTGTGGAAGGAAAGAAAACACTCAAAATTTACTACATCAGTACTATGAATAAAACTGAATTCAGTTGACAAGTTTAGTTCAGTTTATTTGTCAGTATAGTTTTAGAATATTGCTAGATGATTGTTTTACATATGAATAATTTACATGTTATTATTGTACCCCTCACTGTCCTTCCCTCTACACCCATCACATAAATGGTACATTCAGTCCTACAGCTATTTGACTTGATACTGCTTGTCTTCAGATATCAGTTGACAAGATATAAAAACATCTGTCTTTTGTGGACTCCATTAGTTCTTCTTTTCAAAGGTATACAGGATTTTATTTCAAATCGATGAATCACCTTTCCATTAAGAAAAAGTTAAAACATGTCAATATTGAATTTACTGTAGGGTATTACAACATTGAAATGTGGTATCATCCCCTTCCCCCCTTCTACAACACCAAAAATATGAAATATGATATCGTTTAGCAAGTTGAAATATACAGTGATATTTGTCAAATAGAAATTTCTGCTAATATTTTATTCATTATCATGTTTTGTTTTTCATTTTGATCATTTTGAGACATCTCTAAAATTTTATGTTATTGTTATAGATCAAAGAGTGCAATGAAAAGGCTTAGAATTGACTCCCCTATATTAAGTCATGTAGACCTCAAGATGAAAGATGGACTCCCCTGTAGTAAAATGGTTCATTCCTTAATGGATAGAATGTCAAAATTACATGTAAGAGATTTCCAAAGTGCAATATGATGAATGAGAACTTTGTTGTGTTATAATTTTGTAAATTGCATTAGGTCTTGTTATTCTAATTACTTAATTATGACAATTCATCAAGTCCCAGGAACACAGTTGTTGATATAAGAATACCTGTGCACACAGACAGATCAAATTACGTGTACCATGTTTTTGTAGCAGTCCAATAATAATAATGATAATGTTTATTTACTGTCTAATGTCAAAGAAAAATGATAAGATGTACATGACAGATACTGAATATGATAAAACAAATAATAGATATAATTCTTACTTCTTTTTGAAACTCTTTATGATACATTTTATCCCAAGGTACACTTGATAAAACTGATACATTTTTATCCTCTATATTCCTCAAAATATTGCTAAAAACTAGATTAAACCTAAAAATAGAACCTCCCTGAATAAAGCTCTGAAAACTGAACTCCCAACAGACGTTCATTTAAACAACTCAATTCAGTTTTAGATTTCTCTTCATTGTAAATAACTGACATTTAATAATGAAATTATTAAGTATTTTTCAGTTCACAGGACATTTCTTACTTTTCCATTCCCTGTGTAGTTTGCCTGTCCAGATTAATCCTGTTTTCCCAGCTTGTAGTTATTTGTGTACAAACAAATATTCCCTGGTAGAGAGAGGATTAAGGTCTAAAGAATTTGATCTGATTTTGAAAGACAGGGAATGAACATGGTGAAGAGGACCTCTTGTAAATATTTGTCTTTTTTAACCGAGTTGTCATTAGATCTACTTGAATAATTTAGTAGGGAGTAGGGAGAGGAAGATTAGAAGTTGCTATTGATATCAAAATAATGGACACAGTTCATCCATAATTAATGTCATTCGTAACAGTATTCCAAAAATGAAGATAAACATGCACCTAGTCTTTAAAAACAGAGACATGGAAACCACAAAATGAAATGTCACCATATGCTACTAAAATGTGTTTGCCCCTGCTCTGGTGTCCAGATACTACAGTGTTCACAATACCAACTAAATCAAAGATAGCATCTACAGCAGTTCAACCATGTTATGTTTGCCTTCTCTACCAAGGAATATCTCATCTAAGTTTTCTTTGTTAAAAGTTCAGACGTGCATAACAACTTGAGACAACCATTCACACATATACTATGAAAGCTTAGTTTTCACAAGATGGGTGTTACTATAGAAAAATAGTTGACAGTGGAAACTATGTGACTTGCTGCCCACTGTGTATTCAGAACTAATTTGTTGTACAGTGTCTCATGATATAATAATGTCACTGTGTAGAGTCACATCTGTCATCTAATCTAAATCACAGACATAAATAGTCGGCTTTGAAGAAATATTCTATTTATCTTATATTATTCCAGTTGTGCAGTGTCCTGATTTGAAAACTTGATACAGATTGTAATAGAAGTATTGATTTTGTTCAGGAAATTAAAAACAGCCATTGTACAGCAAAAGCTAATCAGACAATATGATTGTGTCCGATGATTGCAGCTTTTTAATGAAACCTTTATCCTTACTGCCCTGTGCAACCACAGACAAGTAAGAAATTTTGTCTGTGGTGCAACTCGGGATTTGTTTATCACAAGCTAGTCCAGAGACTTGGTTGTCTGGCTTGACTGTGTTCTTTGCAAGCCATACATCCAGTGTGTCAAGTCAGAAATAGTCTAGTGCTATCCTTGCATTGAATCTCAAAATATGTCTTTGGATGAAGAGATGAAACATCTAGACTAACTCTGGTATTTATGTCTGTAGGGTTTGTTTTCAATTCTCTGAAACAACAATTCACATTTTTAGTTGCTGTGAATACTTACAAATGAATGCCTTGTATTGGTTACTCTTTTGTGAGTTGTAAATTAAGATTTATGATTTGGTCAGAAATTTGATATCATCAATTACTTGTTACAACTCGTTTTGCAGTACATAAGTATATGTACATTTCTTGCCAGCCATACTCACACAAAAGAGTACTACATTTTCAAAAGACACTTTCACAGAGAAAAATACTTCCATTGATATGATCGTAATGTAGTTTCACTTCCTGATTGAAATTAGGATGTAAAAGTATATTTAAATAAATATTTTAAAATAAAACATAAGGTACAGGTTTTTCTGTTGGCTGTGTTAGGTATATCTGTATTTACCATATGTTTTGGTTTTTGTCATCCCTAAGGGGTTATACACAGACAAATATACTATATAGAAACACAATTTTATAAAAACCAATCACATCATGAAACTTATTGACCCATTATTTTGTATATGAACCTGCCTTTGCGATATAATATGTAAAATTTATCAAAAACATCTGAGTGTCTATTTATGCAATTTACAGACAAATGCTGAATTTGTACCCATGTTTTACTATGTGGAAAATATACAAATCTTAGCCAGTATGTTGGTTGCTTCTTTGTACAAATCATTTGCGTTTCCTTTCAGGTTTTAGTTGTAAGAGATATTTTATAAAAATATCCTTTTACAGACAAACATACTTTGTGTTTTTAGCTGAAGAGATTTGTATTGAAAATAGATTATTTTATATCTATGGTTTTCTGATTACACAGTTAACTACACAAGTTCCTTTCAGGGATATTGAAAGGTTGAATACAAAGGATCTAGGAATGTACTTGCTTGAATATTTTGGTATGTTTATTTGTTTCACTGTGTTTGTATGACTGATAATAATATAATATTTTGTTCTTTCTTACCCGAATGTACAATTTAGCTTTAGTTTTAATATTACGGATAATTTATCATTTTACTCAAACCAAGTCAGGTTTGCCATTTTTAGTATGGTAGATTTGCACTTTAGTAACTAAATTCTGGCCTTGATTTTATCTGTCATTTGTATGTTAAATATAGTAAGATTTTTTATTGGACAAAACTTTCCTACCTCTCTCTAGTCAAAGTTGTATTCCTAATAAATATACAATAATTATGTCCTATATCTTAAATGAGAGGTTTTTTAATATTCAGATCCGGACATATATGTCATCAGTATTTAGTAATTGCCAATTAATTGATTGGTTTTATTGAATACATTTAATAAAAATCTATCTCTAAATCAATATGTACATGTATGCAAACTTCAAATTGCACTATTTATTTCCTATTGTGTATCCATACCGGAAAGTGATCTTGATTATACATATTGAAAACAATGATGGCACAGAGTAGAGGCTGAAGAGTGTATGGCTTGTCTACTATATCTTATTACAAAGTATAATGTTAAATCTTGGACTGCACTATTCTAGGTATTATCCATGGCTTCCAATCTCTTGGGGTAAAGAGAGATCTTGATATTGGAAGCCATGGCTAGCCTCTAGATAAGGGCTACATATACAGTCATGTACACCATATACCATTAGAGGACTCAATGACAATACATTTGTATGTACTCAGCTTATTTGATTTTTCATCTGAATAAAAAAATGTTTTAATTTAAGTCTAGCATTGTATGGTCGTGTCAGTTTTGTAATGTATGCAATTTTCTTCAATTCCATGACATACTTCAAGATGACAAAGTGTAATAATTATATTATTAATGATGATCTTAAAGTGAGTGCCAGTAAATAAATAAATGAAATCATTACATACAGGGTAGTGAAATTAATCACGAGAGACACTATATACCAACTATATGTAAGTAGATGTCAAACTTAACAATTCTTTAGTATAAAGACACCCCCCCCCCCCATCCACTGTAAATGTGGGTTTTCTAGTTACACTCTTAACAGAGTGTTAAGCATTAAACAAAATAACTAAATTTACACAAATATTTTCAAAGTTATGCAAATTGACAACTGTGCCCTCTACAAATTATCTGAGATTATACTCTTCTTGATTTCCTGACAAAGACCAAATATATTTGACTATTGTCAGCATTTCTTTCAGGACTTGTCAGTATTCCCATTAAAGCTATTTCATCACACACACACAGGTCGCTACAAGCATAAATGAAATTTCCGGTACGTATTGAGTATGTGAATGGTGCCTGAATTGTCGTAGTAATCACTTTTGTAACGAGACAAATACACTTTGATGAATGCATTGCTGTCACAGTTACTGGACACCCATGTTTAATAATGCAAACATAAATATGTCATTTCAATAGATGAAAGATAATTACTGCTAGAGCTGGTTGTCATGACAATGTGCAGTAACCTTTCTAAGTTGAGGTCAAAGGTCAGATTTGTAAGATTCATATCGGTTCATTAAATTATTCAAAATCAAGATTTATTGAAATTTGAAATATCGATAAGAACTGATGAATTTTTTCACCGATATTAAACCAATATGATGTTAAATATTGCAAATATTGAATAAATCTGAGAATCATCCGTAATAAATTGGTTTGCTAAAAATTTAGAAGAACATGTCACAGTTTTCCATAAGTTAACTGAACTTACGGTTGAGTAGAGATACATGTCATGGCATATCGTTTCTCGATGTGTAAGTGTATGTATGTGTGTGTGTGTGTGTGTGCATATGTGTGTGTGTGTGTGTGTGTGTGTGTGTGTGTGTGTGTGGGTGTGTGTGTGTGTGTGTATGTGTGTGTGTGTATGCATGTGTGTGTGTGTGCATTAAGTTGAGATAAATAACAGCAATACTGTAACAACCATGACCATGCCCATAGCAACTGTTCAAGATAAAGAACAACATATCGTAACAACCATGACCATGCCCATAGCAACTGTTAAAGATAAAGAACAACATATCGTAACAACCATGACCATGCCCATAGCAACTGTTCAAGATAAAGAGATAAAAGTGACATCTAGTGGCTTAGAGAGATGTGATCTGAGGTCACAAGACTCTGAAACTGCTTGACAGATTTGTGTAAATATTTTGGCCAGATATTCCTTTAAGTTTTGAGACTAAGAAGCATTCACATCCCCAGTATCCAATATCTTTTTTTAGTTCATTGTGATTTTTTGATCAAAAACTCAAAAAACTGAGACAGATTGGTACAATATTCGATAGGATGTTCTCAAGGGTGTCTGAAAATACATAGTCAGGACTGCAGACATTCCTAAAAATCAATAGAAACCTTGGCAACCATAATCATGTCCATAGCAACAGTTTAATTTCAGTGTTTTTGGCCAAATTTAGTACAATTATGGGTACACTCCAAATTTAGGAAATCCCTAGCAACCATGATAGTTATCACTACAGCAAGGTGAGTAATAGACAGGTTAAGTCAAGGGTTTTTATTGATTGATTTATTTGTGATGGTTTTTTTTCTGGATTTGCAACTGAAAAGACAGAAATCTCTTGACTGAGAAATCTCACATAATATAACTTTAATCAGATTTCACAGTCATGCAAGATTTCAGACTTTTTCCTCGCAAACTGATAAAAACATTACAAATAAATTTGATCAAAATCACAACTTGACCAGTGTAGGTGAGTAAATGCTTCTCAGACAGTATTGAGACATGGACTTGATTACTTTTAGTGTAATCAGTTGTGCTACAACACAATTGGCATTCTTTGAATTATGAACAACAAATATTTTTTATCTTGTTTTTGAGTTAAGTTTGATGTATATGACTACATTCTCTAACTCTAGGGGATATTGATAACACAAATTATCACATCATGCCATGCACTATGTATGGACTTGCACCATTGCACCTTGTAATGCAGCCATTAACAAACTATGAACACCTGCGTCATCAAACTAATAAATGTTCACATGTCTATCGTCAGGGTTGTTATTTTTCTTTCATAACAAATATCTTGCACATCATTATAATGTGTAATTTCTGTTCCTGGAGCAATTGCTCTGCCAGTTTGGTCTATATCACATTGCCAATAGTATATTTTGTACAACTGCTTTCTCCTTTCAAAGTTTGTTAGATTTCCAATGTTTCACAGCCGGGTTCACAATAATTATTATCAACCTGAAATTTAACAATTTTCTGTTTACAGCATTTTTACTCTTATATTTGAAATTAAATCTCAACAATTTGATACTTTGAATTCGTGACCACTGTATGAAACCTATGTACACCTCTCATTTAGTGACCACTGTGTGGAAACTATGTACACCTCTCATTTAGTGACCACTGTATGGAAACTATGTACATCTCTCATTTAGTGAACACTGTATGGAACCTATGTACACCTCTCATTTAGTGACTACTGTATGGAACCTATGTGCACCTCTCATTTAGTGACCACTGTATGGAACCTATGTACACCTCTCTATTAGTGACCACTGTATTGAACCTATGTACACCTCTCATTTAGTGACCACTGTATGGAAACTATGTACAGCACCTCTCATTTAGTGACCACTGTATGGAACCTATGTACACCTCTCATTTAGTGACCACTGTATGGAAACTATATATGTGCACCTCTCATTTAGTGACCACTGTATGGAACCTATGTACACCTCTCATTTAGTGACCACTGTGTGGAAACTATGTACACCTCTCATTTAGTGACCACTGTATGGGAACTATGTACACCTCTCATTTAGTGACCACTGTATGGAAACTATGTACACCTCTCATTTAGTGACCACTGTATGGAAACTATGTACACCTCTCATTTAGTGACCACTGTATGGAAACTATGTACACCTCTCATTTAGTGACCACTGTATGGAAACTATGTACAACTCTCATTTAGTGACCACTGTATGGAACCTATGTACACCTCTCATTTAGTGACCACTGTATGGAAACTATATGTGCACCTCTCATTTAGTGACCACTGTATGGAAACTATGTACACCTCTCATTTAGTGACCACTGTGTGGAAACTATGTACACCTCTCACTTAGTGACCACTGTATGGGAACTATGTACACCTCTCATTTAGTGACCACTGTATGGAAACTATGTACACCTCTCACTTAGTGACCACTGTATGGAACCTATGTACACCTCTCATTTAGTGACCACTGTATGGAAACTATGTACACCTCTCATTTAGTGACCACTGTATGGAAACTATGTACACCTCTCATTTAGTGACCACTGTATGGAAACTATATACAACTCTCATTTAGTGACCACTGTATGGAAACTATGTACACCTCTCATTTAGTGACCACTGTATGGAAACTATGTACAACTCTCATTTAGTGACCACTGTATGGAACCTATGTACAACTCTCATTTAGTGACCACTGTATGGAAACTATGTACAACTCTCATTTAGTGACCACTGTATGGAAACTATGTACACCTCTCATTTAGTGACCACTGTATGGAACCTATGTATACCTCTCATTTAGTGCAATTTTGTGTTGCAGTGTGATGAGAGATTATAAAAAACCGGTAGATATGTTAATTGGGATACCATTACCAGTCTTTCATCAAATACAGCTCTGTAACTTTCTATTTGAGATTGTAGCCAATTCTAGCAAGGAATATCTGGAAGTCGGCTTCATATTTTGAATTTAATCATGATTTTAATAATTAAAGTACTAGTACTATTTGAGTCATTAATATACCAATGAAATATCAATTATATATATAATTCATTTCATTTTCTACAAATCACGATTCACTCTCGGTGGGAGGGGGGCTTTTCTAAAAATGTTGGAGGGAAGGGGAGCAGAACATAAAAGGGTTTGTTACATATTATTGAAGTACTATTGTATGTGATATGAAACATATGTTTTATGATTATTTATATGTCAATTACAATCTGAAAATTAGCATAAATTAGCATGAATGCTCCATACTCAAACTACTTCATTATACACCTTTACAATCTAGTCTGAAATGTCAGAAATGTCAGCAGATTCCTGGGAGACCAATATCCAAAGATAAGGCAGACATGTAATAAAATACAGTCTAAAACCCAGGAGTGGCTGAATTTCAAATATATCAATCGATGGTATCAGTGGCTGCTATTTTACATCAATTTACATTTAGTAGTTTTCTTCCTGAAAGAAATTTGCAAGATTTAATCAGTTAAGTTACACAGCTGACCAAATTGACTGATGTTGGAATATTCTTTACACAGCTGTCACCCTCTACTTCCCTGCCAATCTACTAAAGTAGCCCTATCTATTGTTTGGCTTGTTATCTGCTGACTAGCTCCCATTCAACTAATCAATTCTCATGAGACCTATCAACATCATTATCATTTCACAGTAATCTCACTTTCATTTGTTGTTCATTATATACTTACTAATGGACAGCCATTAATTATACAGGTTGTGACTGTATACAAATATGTAGACTAATTCTACCAGCGGTACATCAAAAACATTTTTTTTAGAAAAATTGTTCAATCCTTGCATGATCCATAATAAATGATGACAAGAACTTTCAATAAAATATTGACATTTAATTGTTAGTTCCACTTACTCAGACTTCAGTGATAATGAGAGTTATTTTTGTACTCGCTATAACCAATGTATATTTCAAAGAAACTGACAGTAAATTTGTCTCAGTGCACTCTTATCTTTTTGATTGCTTTATTAGTATTGCCAACCACATAGACAAGTGATGACAATATTGGCCAAAATGTTTTACTGTTATCTTCACTGCTACAGTGGCACCAAGCTGTCTTTAACCATGTCCCATAGGAGAAATGTTTTCATGACTTGGTTCACAGAGTGGCCAGGTACTACATGCAAGAACAGTTATTTACTTCCTTACTTACTCAAGTAGAAAATATGTCATATATATGTGCCTCATCCATTACATATTTCTATGAAAAAAAAAAAATAAAAAAAAAAGTCTTTCATAAATTTACATACTTGTTTGTCTTCAGACCAAAAACAGAAAGTTTAATTTCCCCAGCTTTTCACTGCAATTTAGTTTGATTGAAGTGAAACCTCAACATATTTCATCCAAGCCATTGATAGTGATATCTGTAAACTGACAAGATCAATGTAGGGCTCATAAAGACAATGCTTATAATTTTGGTGATATAATATTCTTATTTTCTACAGGATCAGTAATCATCCAGTGATCAAACCCTGAATTCATAAACCTCATAAATCCAACCATTTATCATGAAAACATGTTTTGACAGGTTTATATGTGGATTTTGAAGTTGTATGCTCTACTAATTCTGAATGTAAAACAGTGCTTATAATTAGATGTTATTCCCCAATATTTTTCTTCATTCAGCCAAGGAAAATACGAATGACCGAAGGGACATTTGTTACTACTTGTCTAGCAACTCGTAGTGATAAGGTCACGAATATTTTCTTGCTGAATAAAGAAAAATATTGGCAAACATAATTATACCACCATCAGTAATATCTAGCAAAATCAGGGAAAGTAATGGCAATTTCTGAACGTTTTGACTCATATTTCAAACACAGCAGAACCAGTGATGTAGAAATGCATGGTCATGATGTAGATTGACCAGAGTATATATTCCATATTTTTTGTCATGATGTAGATTGACCAGAGTATATATTCCATATTTTTTGTGATGATGTAGACTGATCAGAGTATATATTCCATATTTTTTGTCATGATTTAGATTGATCAGAATATATATTCCATATTTTTTGTTCAACTTGGCTCATGCATGGTGTAATAAATCTTGTATGACTCATTGTCATCCTTTGACTTCAATATGTGTTGTTGTGTATGGGTTATACAGGAGTACCAGCCACAACAAATCTTTTCATAGTCCAACCATCCAAACCACTCAAATCACAAGAGTATGAAAATATTTTCCTCAAAAGTTATTTATTTTAAGTTTTGAATGACAAATCTTTGGACAACAAAAGAAAATTTAGAAAGTAAGAAACTTTGTACAGATCATACACCATTCTACGACAAATCTAACATTCATAAAGTACTACGTAACACCGGCAGTATATATATATTATGTTGTTTGAAAACATATACACATTTCTGTTAATCAAAATGATTACAATTTACTGATATGAGACAAATACTGAAGTCTTCCCTATGTGAATTTGACTGTAAGATTCAGCTTATAGAAATATGGTAAACTGTTACAGCAATGTATATGATAAATGTGTCCTATATATTACCTACCGGAAGAGTATACTTTCACCATCTTACACTGTGATTCTCCCCAGGATTATTAGTCTTCAAACAGTGTTTTCATGTATGCCAAGTGTCATCATTTAAAAGGACAATATCTATTTCTGTTCACCTTAATCAGTAACAGACTATGGGGAGAACTGTATACCACACAATGAACATAAAATAAATTATATTTGTAACTTCCAATGGTGACACATCAGTTTCTCTAATGTCATGTATTCTTGGCAATGGAATGCAAACTGTGAACCTTAGCATAACTACAGACAATTTGAATCAGAATTTGTACATGCAATATGAATCTGAATATGAATGCGTAAATAAATCTTCCATCTACATCAGAATCAGAATCAGAATCTGAATCCAAATTTCCATCAAAGTTGGT
Source organism: Glandiceps talaboti (assembly GCF_964340395.1). NCBI lineage: Eukaryota > Metazoa > Hemichordata > Enteropneusta > Spengelidae > Glandiceps > Glandiceps talaboti. The sequence continues at coordinate 31,683,763 of NC_135550.1, read as the reverse complement.
AACTAACATGCCAGATTTACTACTGGCTGTGGTGTACTGTGTAGACAGCACTCACAGCAGTTTCATCACATGTAAACAGGATCAGTTTTGATACATGTAGTTTATGGAATTAAAAATCACCATTCGGTTGACAGTATTATCTTTAAAAATATTCCATAATACTGAGTGTACTGGAATCACGAATGAACTATGAAGTTCTTACAGTATATATGTTTTACATTTAATCACTCTCTTCAGAACCACACTGTCATAAATATGTTTTACATTCAATCGCTATCCTCGGATTCACTCTTGGCATCTCCATCATCATCTTCACTTTCACTAGCACTTCCAAAGATTTCTTCTTCATTTCTTCTTTCCTCTTCACTTTCACTATCACTCTCACCACTACTACTACTACTACTACTGCTACTACTTTCACCCTTCTCACTTCCACTGCCTTCTTCATTCTCATTCTCACTGCCAGCTTCATTGGCCTCTTGACCACTTTCTCTTTCTTCCTCTGCTCCAGACCCTTCCTTTTCACTTCCACTTTCTGCAACTGGTGTTCAAGTAATAGAAGGAAAACAATTGTTACTTATTGCTGGTATAAATGTTGATGCACAAATAAATACGTTTGAGAGGTTCATAATACTTGGTTTGTACTGAAGGCATACATGAATGTGCTATATTTGACAGATAAAAAAGACGAGCAAACCTCTAAAAACTGACTTTCATTTTGTTATGTATTACTTTATTTATTTTATGTTTTGTTTCTTCTCCAAGTGTGAAGTAATCTTGACTAAGCAATAAATATTCTCTATATACATCCATTTTCATCCTTCAGAATTAAAAAACAAATTTAGAATTGTACAGTAGAAACAACAAGATTTTTACTTGTTTGTTTTATCCCAGCATGCAAATGGATTTCAACATTTCTTATTGTAATTACTCTTCATATATTAGGCTGGAATTAGAGGATACAATGCAAAAAAAGTTGAACTATGGCGTTTATGTAGTGTGCATCACATATTTCTGTAGAATATGTACAACACATCTCATAGGTTTACTTCCAGTCTCAGCATGATAGAATTATTGACAAAGACAACATAGATGGATTAACAATGCTGCTTAGCAGACCTGAAAACTGCTAAGTTCATTTAATCATCTATATTGCTTTTTGTCAGACTCAAGTACTTAGATGGTGTTAAAAACTTAGTTTTATCCTATCAAACAATCCCTCTTATTTACCTTCATTCTCATCACTAGCATTCTCCTTCTCCTCCTCTTCTGCCTCCTCCTCCTCCTCCTCTTTTCCTTCCTTCTCCTCATCTTCAGCTGCCGCTTCTTCCTCCATCCCTTCTTCCTCCTCCTCCTCTGCCTCTGGTTCTTCTTCTTCTTGTACAGCTGGTTCTAACTGAGTAAGTCTTGCATCCTGATGAGGAAATAGATACAATAGAGACATGATGATAGTATAGTGGTCAATGAGGTACATAACTGTTTAAACTGTGGTCAATGAGGTACTCTGGTAAGTATCTGTGTACACTGTGGTCAATGAGGTACTCTGGTAAGTATCTGTTTACACTGGTCAATGAGGTACTCTGGTAAGTATCTGTGTACACTGTGGGCAATGAGGTACTCTGGTAAGTATCTGTTTACACTGTGGGCAATGAGGTACTCTGGTAAGTATCTGTTTACACTGTGGGCAATGAGGTACTCTGGTAAGTATCTGTTTACACTGTGGGCAATGAGGTACTCTGGTAAGTATCTGTGTACACTGGTCAATGAGGTACTCTGGTAAGTGTCTGTTTACACTGGTCAATGAGGTACTCTGGTAAGTGTCTGTTTACACTGGTCAATGAGGTACTCTGGTAAGTGTCTGTTTAAACTGGTCAATAAGGTACTCCGGTAAGTATCTGTTTACACTGGTCAATGAGGTACTCCGGTAAGTATCTGTTTACACTGGTCAATGAGGTACTCTGGTAAGTGTCTGTTTACACTGGTCAATGAGGTACTCCGGTAAGTATCTGTTTACACTGGTCAATGAGGTACTCTGGTAAGTGTCTGTTTACACTGGTCAATGAGGTACTCTGGTAAGTATCTGTTTACACTGTGGGCAATGAGGTACTCCGGTAAGTATCTGTGTACACTGTGGGCAATGAGGTACTCCGGTAAGTATCTGTGTACACTGTGGGCAATGAGGTACTCTGGTAAGTATCTGTTTACACTGGTCAATGAGGTACTCTGGTAAGTATCTGTGTACACTGTGGGCAATGAGGTACTCTGGTAAGTGTCTGTTTACACTGGGGCAATGATGTACTTTGGTAAGTATCTGTGTACACTGTGGGCAATGAGGTACTCTGGTAAGTATCTGTTTACACTGTGGGCAATGATGTACTCTGGTAAGTATCTGTTTACACTGTGGGCAATGAGGTACTCTGGTAAGTATCTGTTTACACTGGTCAATGAGGTACTCTGGTAAGTATCTGTGTACACTGTGGGCAATGATGTACTTTGGTAAGTATCTGTGTACACTGTGGGCAATGAGGTACTCCGGTAAGTATCTGTTTACACTGTGGGCAATGATGTACTCTGGTAAGTATCTGTTTACACTGTGGTCAATGATGTACTCTGGTAAGTATCTGTTTACACTGTGGTCAATGATGTACTCTGGTAAGTATCTGTTTACACTGGTCAATGAGGTACTCTGGTAAGTATCTGTTTACACTGTGGGCAATGAGGTACTCTGGTAAGTATCTGTTTACACTGGTCAATGAGGTACTCTGGTAAGTGTCTGTTTACACTGGTCAATGAGGTACTCTGGTAAGTGTCTGTTTACACTGGTCAATAAGGTACTCTGGTAAGTATCTGTTTACACTGGTCAATGAGGTACTCCGGTAAGTATCTGTTTACACTGGTCAATGAGGTACTCTGGTAAGTGTCTGTTTACACTGGTCAATGAGGTACTCTGGTAAGTGTCTGTTTACACTGGTCAATGAGGTACTCTGGTAAGTATCTGTTTACACTGGTCAATGAGGTACTCTGGTAAGTGTCTGTTTACACTGTGGGCAATGAGGTACTCTGGTAAGTATCTGTGTACACTGTGGGCAATGAGGTACTCTGGTAAGTATCTGTTTACACTGTGGGCAATGAGGTACTCCGGTAAGTATCTGTGTACACTGTGGGCAATGAGGTACTCTGGTAAGTATCTGTTTACACTGTGGGCAATGAGGTACTCTGGTAAGTATCTGTTTACACTGGGGCAATGATGTACTCTGGTAAGTGTCTGTTTACAGTGTGGGCAATGAGGTACTCTGGTAAGTATCTGTTTACACTGTTGGTAATGAGTAACTGGTAAGTATCTGTTTACACTGTGGGTAATGAGTAACTCTGCATATCAATTGTCACAGTTGGTAGATGATTAGCAGGCATTACTCACCTGTTGACCTGTTTCCTGTTCACTCAAATCACGATGTTTGACCACAAGCAATGAATTACTTGCAACTACTGTACCCTTTGCTCTTCTCTTGCTGAGTCGTACTCTGTTACAAAAGGGATGACAAAGAATATGTTGGAAAAGAAAACAATAGGTTCTTGCAAATTCTGCCACATGAGGGCGCACTTATTAAAATGTGACAAATACATTCTGTACTTCTTAAAAACAATTTCTTTCACACATGATTTTAAAATTTCTAAATAAATATGAAGTAAAAATAATTTTTAAATTTACCCAACACTAAAATTTGCATATGAACGTTGTCAAATTATACATAGCTGACATGTAAATGACATATACAAATATGGTATAATTAATATTCTGACAGAAAAGTGGACAGCTAATACATATAGTCAGTCTTACCTTGTTTCTAATTCATTGTAATACACACCATCAGGTCTGATCACAAAGAAGTAATTTTCTTCATAACCTTTGGTTGCTTTATTTTTCACATTCCAATTGTATTCCCGGACCATCTTGTACTCGTACCTATGATGAAAGCAATCATGTAGTGTATTAGAGCCAGTTATTTCCTGTCTGGGCCAAGTCTCACTCGTCTTGCCATATATTGATACATATATGGGACATATTACATCTAAATATAACTATACATACTGTATTGTACAGTTATGAGAACTATCAAAGCTCACTACAGACATTACATCAATACTAGTACATAGACACTTGGCAGACAAACACAGAGATAAACTCACTAATGTATAAACCTATAGACTGGTGATTTTGCAATGTACCCTGAAAACATGTAACATAATGAGATAAATACATGGGCATACTCATACTTATACAGAACAATGCCTTGGCCACACTGGGAGATACAAATAAATGTACCTGCTGGCTCAATTTATATTACTGTAATGTAACACACACACACAGACAAAGCCATACACACAAAGAACATTTAAAACACACAGAGGACACAAGCACATGAATGCACATATCCACACACACACACACACACACACACACACACACACACACACACACCATTGGTCACATGCATATGCACACAAATACACACAGGACACATGCATACAATCAACACAATCATGATACATTAGACACACACTTTACCATACACATACTCTGTAACTTGGAGAGTTCAACTTACTCTTCCTCTGGCATATACTCTATATCCTCTTCAAAGTCTCTCTTCCTCTTCCTCTTAGTCTCATCATTTGGTAAGAAATAACCCACAAACTGTTCCCCACTTTCATCCACCATACCCCTGAAAACAAACAGTGATTACAACATCATGGTATTAGTAACACTGCAGCAAGTGACTGTATCAGTTATCTCTATGTCCAGTGGTAAAACTTGAAAGTGAATGCTTTTTGGATATATAGTTATAAATGAGCATGAAACCACCTTTACACCCTGGAGTTGTACACACAATGACTATTTTATAAATAAAATCACTACCAATACATATCAAAATTTATGTAAATAATGCAGTAACATTTACCAGTAAAAGGTATATCAACAGAGAAGACCATGCACAAAAAAAAATCCACTCTGCACTCTGCAGTTTGATGATTGGCCAACAGGCTAAGTCACATGACAATCATGTGATTCAGAACAGACCAGAAGATCTATTGAAATCTTGACAAAATCATCTAACAAGGACAAGGACATACCTAATCATTGCTTGTGACATTTCTTCTAGCTGATGGTGAACAGACTTATCCTTGACTGCTGGGTCATTGTCAAAAATAACCTGAGCACATGGATGGATCCAGTTCTACAGATAAAACATTGATGTTCAGAGTTATGATGTTATGAGTCAATATTTTTGAATACCTTTCTTTGGTCAGCTACATGTGAGAAATATATTTGACACAATGAGAAAGCCAATATCCCTCATGCATTCCTATCTGGCAGAGGACAATATTGGGAAATGATATTATCAGAACTTGTGCAGATATAATTTCTAAAATTTGATAGAACATTGTGATGATCTTAATATTTTAGTATACTCTTCTGATGATGTGAATACAACAAGGTCTATATTTCCTCTTGAGAATCTGATTTTGACAAATTTTCTGCGAGTACTGTACTTACGTCAAAGTCTGGGAATACTGGGAATGTTTCAACTGGTGTCACATTAGGTTTACTGTAATGTTGTAGAATCTAAGAATTAAAATAAAATGAAAAGTAAAATATATAAATTAGTTGATCAGAATAACTACGGTAGCACTCCAGGTTACACACAGAAAAAAACTAACATCAGGTGTATCAGAATGTAACATTAGGAGCAACATAGAAAGCATGTTTTCAAGAGACCTCATGTAGTGTATGTAGGTGTTCTTTATTGGGACTGCTGCAAGCAAGTTTCTGGACACCTTCCTATTTCTATGCCAAAAGCAAACCACCTAATTCCTACCTTAAGTAGCAATATTTAGTAAGTGTTTTATGAAAGTGTAAACAGGGATACAGTTGATAGAAGTATTGTGTGTCTCTTGTAAAGTAAGAAACCCCTAAATATGTGTGACCACAGTTTACATCAACTGTCCAAAAATAGGTTGTTATTCCATGTTGAATTTCACAAATTGCTTACAAAACATTACACATAATTTTAATTACTGGGTTGAGTATGAAACAACTATCAATAGAACTGATGTACATCAACAAAAAATATTTTACATTAAAGTTTATCCTTACTATACAGGAAATGAAAACTTTAAAAGTAACTCACAGGTTCTTTGGCCAAATCAAAAGTCTTTTCAATGGCAGCTATCTGGCTGTCACGATCCTGAAAGTGGGAGTAGGGAAAATGTTAGATTCAAGTTAAACTTGTCGAAATGCATGTCATATATCCAATCACCTATCTAAAATTAGTTTGGTATGGTGTGCTATGGGAATTTAATATGGAAGTGTTTTTATCTAACTTGTTCTTGGAAAATACCAAGCAACATCTAGTATAGCAAAATGTGACTTATTTGGCAATTATTGATGGCATTTCCTATACACTCTGATAAATTTGTAGTATAAATCTTTTTGTACAAAGACTTTCAATCAATTCTTGAAATAGCAAAATACGATCCGAGAAGAGTGAGTGCCAGAACTCTTTCTTTGAACAGTGTCATTACAATACCCAAATCACAAAGCTGAGTGTTATTACAATACCCAAATCACAAAGCTGAGTGTTATTACAATACCCAAATCACAAAGCTGAGTGTTATTACAATACCCAAATCACAAAGCTGAGTGTTATTACAATACCCAAATCACAAAGCTGAGTGTTATTACAATACCCAAATCACAAAGCTGAATGTTATTACAATACCCAAATCACAAAGTTGAGTGTTATTACAATACCCAAATCACAAAGTTGAGTGTAATACATGTAGATATCTCACCCTGTAAAGATCTTCATCTGCAAATTGTTTCCGTAAACTAGCGCCAACTCTGTAACATATGGATAGATACATATCATGAAGTGTACTGTACTACACTTACAGATAGATACATAACATGAAGTGTACACTTACAGATTACCTGACAATCAGTTCAAAACTATTCTGACCGCTGCACACCATGTTTCAAAGAGATAAGCTAGCATCCCAACCCCCTCATTTAAAGAAATCACTCATTATGGATTATTCTTAGTGCTTCAATGGCAAATTTTTCTTCTATATATATGAAATCAATTAATGGTAATGACTTGAGGTCTGTAAGTTAGAAGCAATTACAAATAGTAGAACTGAATAGCACCATTATGTACAGGTATATATATATTATCCAAAATGACTGCGAGTTGACCTGGAACTCATTAATACTGTGGGGTGTATATGTTGTCATTGATTCATAGTAGTGTCTCACTTACTTTGTTTCTGCTTTCTCACTGCTGTGTGTAAATCTATTGTACTCTGTTGAGATGTATTCAGTTTTCCTGAGCCAGGATACAGTCTTTGCATGTTGTCTTGACCTGAAACAAAAGACCATGAGTCAAGACTTATTGATATCACTCACTCTGGACACTGAATGCCAGAAGGGTCCTTTTAGGACGGCTTTTTTATGTGGGCATACTTTTCCTTAGGTTTGGCAACACCAGTAATAGAAAGAAGGAATTCAGGTAAATAGTTTCCACACAGTGTACTGTTATGTTAATTTGTACCATAACTTTGTTGGGAATTAAAATATCTTGAGAACCTAGTAGAGTTGACAAACTTTAATATTGCTCTGCACAAAGCCACTCAACAAACTTCAAATTTCCAAATTTCCACTTACATCAACACACAGCTAGTCATGTAGCAAATTTTACTTATGATCAGCTTTACAAAATGAGTCAGTGGAACAGATCAATAGAATTATGGAGCTTTGATACGTTTGTCATGCCAAACAGTTTATTATCTGCCGGTAATTATAAGACTATAGCTTGACTTCTTTCATAACTTCCTCACAGAACATCAAAATTCATGTAAAATCATCATATAATACTACATAATACCTTTTTGAATCTCCTGGTGTTGAAATTTCTTCCTCTAAAAGTTTTTCATCTGCTGGATCAAGGACAGCTACAACATAAAACATACAAAGTTAGAGCAGATGGGACATGGGAAACATTACGGCATCTTCTAAATTTATCACCACTTTTCAAAACACTGACTAGACTTGCCATTTCTCACTGTAAAAATACAATTCTTTCATCTCATCTTCTAAGTCCTAGGCATTCATGTCATATGCAACTAGCACACTTTTCTGCACATGCCCACACATTTTGAAAACTTCTTGTGTCATAAACCAACGAGTAGTAAATGGTCAATAAACAGATATAATTCTACAAAATGTGACATTCAAGTTGAGTTGCTAATTGAGAAGAGGGATATTTTCAATAGCAGGTTTCCTTACATGACATGTTGAACTACATAGCTAAGAGATTGGGCTATCAGGCTTGGAAATACTGTTTGGCCAGAATATTCTGAGTCAAAGAATACTGCCCAGCCAGATAGTGTAGTAAAGTCTTTGTGCTATGAAATACTTGAATCTCAAGAGTTTTTATGTTGCAGCAGTTCTGCTGTGATGATATGAATGTAGTGTTTGCAGACTTACCATTTGGATCTATCATATATGTCAGTGGATTAATCAGATCTATAGTCACTCCTAGATCATGTTCTGTTAATAATTCATGTTTGTAGGCTCTTTCCAGTGATGTGGCGTTGTACTGTACAAAACGGTTTGGTTCAAAAGGATATGTGATAAATTTTGGATCAAAGGGAATATCTGGCAGGTTGTTACAATACTTCACTCGACATACCAAATCAGATCTGAAATATGAACATTTAGGATCAAATGTAAAATGGAACAGAACACTGATGTAACCAAGAGATAGTATACTTTTTTTCAAATTTGCTCTAAATATTACACATATGTGTGTTCCTGATCAATTAAAGTGTATATCAGTCTTCTGAATACCTACATACAAAGTTGGTACAAAAGATTTGATGTAACATTCTCAAAATACATCATGTCAGATTATTCTCATCTTCAATCAGCAAAGTTGATGAGTTACTCAAGTAATGTCTTTGATCTTAGACATACTCTTCTCAGTTAGTGCAAAAGCATATTCTGTATTTCATTAATGTTTTAATATCTAAGACAGACACAATGTATGGATACATAAATAAATATGACTTTTCATTTCTCATTTCATCAATATTTCAATTCTTTACTTATATCATCGATATGAGTATCATGTCTTACCTTGCTGGACCTGTTAATCTGGACCTACCGTACAGAAGTAAGAAAAAAATCACAATTCAGTTCAAGAAGTGAGTAAAAATACAGTATCAATTTTACACCCAATGAACTTGAAAGCTAATTTTAAAAATGTCAACTTTATGATTGCCATAAATTACATTATAATTTTTTATTACATGTTTCTTACTTCACCTAAATATTAATTTTAAAAAAAGAGTGTGCACATATTTAAACAAATTATTTTTGTTTGTATGTTTTTGCTTGTCATGATTTTTAATATGTCTAAACTGTATTTATTTGTCTTCATTCTTTCATTCTATTTTTGTATGGCAACCGTAAAACGGTGCACGTCCAACTCGGCCCATTTCCAACTCGGCCCACCAACTCGGCCCACCGTCTACCAACTCGGCCCACCAACTCGGCCCACCGTCTGCCAACTCGGCCCACCAACTCGGCCCACTCTCTGCCAACTCGGCCCACTCTCTGCCAACTTGACTATAGATATTTTGTCCCCTATTCGTCAATTCGTAAATACTAAGTAGTCAAGATGTACAACTCGATGTGATTGTAACTTCAAAACCGAAACACTTTGAAATAAACGATTGCGTTTATTACTAACGTATCGCCCACTTCGACACGACATGCACTCTAAAATGGGTTGATCTTTTTTTTATTAATCGTTGGGAAGACGACTGTTGAAATTAAAGTATTTCGTGAAACTTGGCCTGTCCATGGAAGTACAAGGCGCTTTTACTTCCATGGTTTGTTGGAACTATTAAAAGTTAGCAACGATCGACACGCGTAGGCTGTTATAGCAGACCCCCGTATCGGGTAGCTACATGTTGAATGAGAAACGATCAAGCGTAGTGTGTCAGATTATTTTGGAATTATGTTGTTTCGGTTTGTTTGATGGAGACATTTCAATATGCTTTTATCTCGTAGAAAATAAATAAAGGTTTATAACTATTCATATAACATTGGTGGTAAAGTTAATTTATTTTTTCTTTAAAGTGTCAAGTTGTTGAATAACTTTGACCATTTGCAAATGGTGTCAAAAGGCAAACGAACTGTCCGGTGTGCCGACTAATCTACGGATGATTGACAGGCTTCGGTCGAGTCATCTGTATGCATTAAAATAAACTGACACAATTTCAATATAAAATTAACACCCCCCCCCCCGCCATACTAAATGAACTTTGTTGTTCTCGTTTTTTTCAGACAATGAAATATTGATCTTTTCCCTTATGTATTGAACAATCTTGACAAATTGACGGCGGATCGAACCGGATCCGAATAAGAAATGCGGCAACCTATTAAAACGCCAATAACTTGTTCGTAGGAAGTCAATTTTAAACATAAAAAAAACTTTTAATACCATATGTATGATATTCGTCCACTTTCCGTTCTTTCTCTCGATAATAGTTTGTGAAAACTGAAAAGTCTGCCCATTTCAAATTTTTGATCATCACTTGAAAATACAGTACTAGTATATCGTTTTATGAAGGCGTTTGACAACTGGCACTTAACACCTACTCAATTAGCGTCGCTCATCGTCCTCTCAATTACACAAATAAACAGGAAATGTAGACACCTCCCTGTACCACAGACAAGAAAATCCCGTGACTGAAAACACTACTATTACATTTATTTCCGTTCCCAAATAACAATATAACAGTGTAGTTTTTTGGTTGAATATCAGTATTGTGATCAGTTACAAGATAATTCATCTCAGCATATTAGATGAAAAGGTAGTACGGTGTAGTACATTTCGGAAGGTCAATGGTATCTTACAGTCAATTCATAAAAGATTTCATGACACACATGTACCACATCCTGTAAACAGCGCGACACGCCTATCCCCGGCAGAAAGGGGGCATGGAACTAGACTACCCCGGAACCACGCCTCCAAACCCGTAAGCAGTTGTGATCAGTCACATATCTCAGGAGCACCACCAGCGAAAAATCATGTAAATTTCGATCTCTCATAGTGATGTTCGGGTGAGCCCGTGTCGGGGCATGGATGTATTAGTAAGATAATACATCCATGATTAGGGAGAGTTGAAAAAAGGGGCGAGTCAAATCGCGTTAATATCAGTGGTGTGAACGGTGCGTCAAACGGACACGTTGTTATATTGAAATACATGTAGATAGGTAATGGTAGCCCGTCCTGCCGACGGTGAATGGGTCTACGTTACTGTACCCTCAACACCGAAGGGACGACAAACTGTATGCAAGCGCGACTAGGAAATGGCATGCATCGTGTATAGTGAACACAGAATTAATGTTTTCCTGTTTCATTTGATCGATATAAGTCCTGTGTTCCTCAACCCCTTCAGTAAATTCATGCGATCTACATTGTATATGTACTAGTATGTCAATCCATAGTGTCTTTACAAGTAGTAGTAGTATACCGATGTCGGTGCTTGGAGCAAAGGATTTTTTCTCTGATTATATGAATATTACTAGTATTTGATATTATCACGTCATCGACTCAAGACCTTGGCTTTAAATGACACAAACATTTTCGTCATGACGTGCGTGGGCCGAGTTGGCATGTAAATGGGCCGAGTTGGCATGTGAATGGGCCGAGTTGGCATGTAAATGGGCCGAGTTGGCATGTGAATGGGCCGAGTTGGCAATAACGTGGGCCGAGTTGGCGATGGGACGAGTTGGCAATGGGCCGAGTTGGTCCTACCCCCCGTAAAACAGCTTCCATAGCTGGTTTTGTGTTGAATTACATCATGATTACATGTAGTATGCAATTTTGACTCAAGATTATGTATAGCTCATGAACAAACATTGATGAACTTAGTAATTAGCATTGGTTCATATCAGCATATGATATGGATTATAATTTTACTAAAACGTTGTACATTGTGTTCCTTAATCTACACACACACACACACACACACACACACACACACACACACAGACAGACAGACACAGATACACACACACACAGATACACACACACACAGACACACACACAGATATACACACACACACACAGAGACACACACACATACACACACAGATATACACACACACACACGCGCGCGCGCGCACGCACGCACGCATACAAAGCTACACATACTTAAAAACACAGAGGAAGTGTAAAGTAAACGTTTCATTTTCAGAAATCTACCTATTGTATTAAATCATCCACCCTCAGTGCAGAGGAGCCTGTCTATGATTAAAATAAATGAAACTAAAACAATGTGTACAACTACATGCATGTACATTTACAATAAGACACTCGAGATGGCGCTATTTATGGCGTGCATGGCGTGCGTGTGTCCGTGACTCGATTCTCACTTTTGTGTGAAGTGTAAAGTACATCCATACAAGTAGGGTTTTAAGATGAGACTTCGCCGAATGACACACATCATGTAAAACTTAAAAGTAAAAGTCGAAAAACGGTACACGGTACTTACTTCCGATCACGATCACTTCTATCGCCGCTTTGTATTGTTGGCGGCATGTTTCTTCCGATGATCGCTACCTAGTAAATAGCGCAGATAGCTGGTTTGTTGGTATAATTTGTCTGAAGGCTACGTTTTCCGCAAAAATAAGAACCGAAAACAACACAGCGTGTACGATGCGCAATCTCAATATGGCGACTCTCACTTGAACTATGACCTTCGGACCTTTTAGGATATTCAATGTTGTCTCGTAGACTGACTTCTGGTCTGCTGAATCAGCGAGAAAACAACCTTTTTGAAATGTTTATGAAGGAAAGGGAGACTTTCTTTCAAATATCTAACAAAAAAACGATTTTAATGAGCCAGAGTAATGAGCCAAGTCCCCGAAACTAAACTTAGCTGACCAGGGCTCCTTAGCATAGTAAAGATAATTACAGTTGCTAAAATGGCGACATCTCAACAACAGCCACCACAAGTAGGACAACAACAACCTCCAATACCCGCACAACAACCACAATCAGCAGCACAATCTCAACAGCAACCTATCGATGATCCAGCCTCAAAGGTCAAAGTTTTAGTTCCACATCTACGAGAGTCTCTTGTGGTAGGGAAATCTTTCTTGTATCATGATAATGATAATGAAGAGTATGATTGGCACACCACTGAATACATGTAGTTTGTGAACTGAAAGTGAAGGCAAGCTTCCATTGAATCATATCAGAGAATCTCATTCTGTTCATTGCATTGCAATCTCTTACATACGTGTAAAACTGTTTGAGGGTATTTAGGTCCTCAGCCCACCATTTATGCTATAATAATGATATATATTGGCATCAATTTGGAAAATACAAGTTGAACAATAATTCATTGAAATACCAGATCACATACTGTTTTAGTTCCCTTTCGCGTTCAACTTCAATGAAGTACATTTGTTGGCTTATATCAGGTGTTTTTCTGCATTGCTTTTCTGGATACTGTTAAAGTGTATGCTATTTTATATTTCTACAGAATCTCATGAAAATAACGAGTCACAATTTTCTCAATTATGCAAGTATTGATAATGCAACGTAAGTGACATTAAATTTTTCCTCTTCTGTATTTTTGCATATTTGTGTGATAATGTGTGCTTTATTTGGTTATAGCCATCCATTGTTCACACATGTCCAGAGGACAGACTTGCATGTATATGACATGGGACAATGTAGATGTATTGCTACATATACAAACTGATATATATATATATATATATATATATATATATATATATATATATATATATATATATATATATATATATATATATATATATATATATATATATATATATATATATATATATATATATATATATATATATATATATATATATATATATATATATATATATATATATATATATATATATATAACTCGGTGAGTATCAATCTGCTAAGACAGTGCTCTATACCGCAGTGGCAGAGCGTAATAGTTATAAACTATATATATATATATATATATATAGCATGTATCTCAGTGTTTGTATCTATTTTGTAACTCATGTAATCAGAATCTTGCTGTATTCAATTTGTAGATTTATCTCTCAATTGTTACACTAACAAAGTGCGACTAATTTTATCGTAGCTGCATTTCTTATGCTTAGGGGACACAGAAAAGTCGTTTTCATCAATATTGTATGGGCAATTCACCTATCAAGAAAAATAGTTATAGAAACTGACAAACCTTGCTTTGAACTTGCCTACTTTCACACAGGAGTGCAGCATCATGTGGACTTTCACATGACAATATACACAAGTAGTCAATAACATGCATAGAGGTTAAGTCTGTGAGTTTCTCAAAACTACATTATCTCAAACACATAAACTTTCTGAGAATGAAAAATTAACTCCAGCCTTCAACACTGGGACTGGCTATCATGACCCCACGTCCATGTTTCTGAATAGCACTCCTAGTGGCCAAACTGTGCAATCTTTTACCTTTTTCATATGAATTTTTATTATGTATAACTTGTAATGTTATTCTCATAATGGTACTTGTAAAGTTTTTCCAAACATTTTCAGTGTTAAATAAACCAATTTTCATCCCTTTCTTTAAATTTATATTTACTGCTTGGACAGAAAAAGTGAAAATCAAAGCCAAAGATTGGACAAGACTTTAGAAGAATTTTATTCAATATGTGACAGAATTGAACTGAACTTGGTGAGTGTTTAGTAAATTGAGATGCACATAATATCTGATAATACTAGAAATGTGACGTCTTCATATTGGACAAGTTTATAAATGATGGATCAATGGTAAAGACAAGAGGAGATATGTAATAGATTGGAATGGAAGTATTGGACTCCAGTTATTTAACCAGTTTATAAATATGCATTTCATTATCAATGATTGCATAGTAGTTAGGACTTCAAATGTGATGTCCTTATGTGAGAATATTTTTAAATCCCATCTCACCAGTGTTTTTGCTAAGGTTTGTGAACCCCGGTAACACATTCTGTGTTTTATATTGTAAAAATTAATTTCTATTCATCTTAACAATAATAAATTAACTGAATTTTAATTGGATAAACTTCTTTATTTGTTTCGTGCTAGTTGGAAACAGTTTTCATGTTAATACTTTATGTTGATGAGTAAAACCACTACCTGATATGTATCATCACCATTAAATGTTACCTCCCATATTTCCATGTCTTGAACCAAATTGCAAACCATTTCAGTTTTTTGTTGATCCATTGTTTTTACAGAGACTAGCCAAAGAATACACCATACAGGGAGCAGAGAGTGCTCATCACACACCTATTGCACTGTCTGGTAACAAAGCAGATGGCAGTCAAGGAGATACTCTAACCAATTATAGTCAATATATTAGTACTGTGAAAACACAAATCAACTGTGCCAGGGAAATCCATGATGTACTACAAGAATGCCATAAAAAATTTGCATCCAATACTCTTGACAAGTGAAAAAGAACAAAATTTAATTCAACATTTTCCGGAGAAAAAAGATTCATACAGCAACTTTCCTTAAAGGGGAACACCACTCCAGGAAATAAAGGAATTGTAGTAAACTTAGGGTTCTGGAGAGTTATTTCTCATAAATTTTGCAATTGCCAACAAACACCAAATTGAAACTTATTTCACATTCATTATTCTTGACTTTCTTAGTGGTGATCCAGTGTTACCTCATGAGGTGCAGCAAACAAGCATATGTATTACATGAATGATGAATATTCATGTCTCCTAAGTGCTTATTACCTTCAAATATTCATGACTCCTAAGTGCTTATTACCTTCATATAAAAAGTCATGGATATGTATTGTTCATCTAATACACATGTATGTCTGCTAAGACCCATGATGCAACACTTGACCCTGGACAATGAATGTGAAACAAGTTTCAATTGCATGAAATTTTTTATGTGAAATCATGAAATGACTCCAGAACCCAAAGTTTATAACCGTGTTGTCATTTCCTGGAGTGGTGTTCCCCTTTAAGAAGGAATATATTTTTAAGTTTAATGTGATGCCTTTTTTTTAAATCATTGAGCAGAAGCCAGTAAGATTATCATTGTGAATAACTGCTCTTCATTGACTTGAAAAGTAGGTGTATTTATACTAATATCTCATTTTGAGATTTTATGGAATACCATGATAATAATTGTTGCAAAGTAACTACCCAATAACTGTATATGTTGCGTTGAATTGAAAACCCTGAATTATGATATCAAAGACCATTGCTAAGGTTAGGATAATGACAGACATATCAAAGACCATTGCTAAGGTTAGGAAAATGACAGACATATCAAAGACCATTGCTAAGGTTAGGATAATGACAGACATATCAAAGACCATTGCTGAGGTTAGGATAATGACAGACATATCAAAGACCATTGCTAAGGTTAGGATAATGACAGACATATCAAAGACCATTGCTGAGGTTAGGATAATGACAGACATATCAAAGACCATTGCTAAGGTTAGGATAATGACAGACATATCAAAGACCATTGCTGAGGTTAGGATAATGACAGACATATCAAAGACCATTGCTAAGGTTAGAATTTAAACTGCCATTCCCGTACTGCTTATTTCTTATTTTGTATTTGAAATAAAAAGAACACAAAAGAATAGAAAATTGTCAGACTAAAAAGGTTTAGAAGCCTATATAAGTTAAAAAGTACAGTGAAGTCTGAGAAACTTATAGAACAACCCATTTTCTCTAATCCATCTTATTTTTAGGGAAGAAATTGGACTGCTGCTTGTATTCAGATGAATTCAATGAAATATAGTTTTGTTTTATTTACCTGAAATACCCTCTGGCGGCCATCTTGAAAAATTGCAGCCATATTTGATTTCAATATTGTAACATTATTTTTATTTACACTAAATGAAATGCACTTGCCAAGGCTCATGTTTATACCAATTGTGTCAGTAGCCTCTCCACTACACAACACAACGCAACAACAAAATAGTTAAGATGTATGTAAATATTTTGCCTTGGCTGTGTTTTTAATGTACTGGATCTGCTGTTGATGTCAGTTCCATTGTGTCAGTTTCAACATTGGTGTGGAATACAGACAATGTGTATTGATGGTGAGAAATAAAAAATAATGGCAACAGCTACAAACTAGGTGAAAACATGACTACATCTAGATAACTGAAGCTAAACTGAATGTTAGACATTTAAAGGTCTAACTACTGCAATTTGTGGAGCTAGGTTTTATGAGATGTTTCCTTTTTTATCACAACTGAACTGATTCAGTAGTGCTATAGACAATGGTGTGGTGTCTGTCCAGCCATCTGTGTGTGTGTGTGTGTGTGTGTGTGTGTGTGTGTGTGTGTGTGTGTGTGTGTGTGCATGCGTGCATACCTGTGTGTGTGTGTGTGTGTGTGTGTGTGTACGACTTAAACTCAAAAACCACCATACCAATGGCCTTGGTATTTGGTGGGGCCATTACTTTTTGTGTCTAGTTGGGAAATTGTTCAAAGCAAAATGATTGCATCAAAGGCATGTAATTTTGGTCAAAAATGTCATTTTTTTGTCAGAAAAGTTATACTCCAAAATTTCTTGGCAGATTGGTCTGAAATTTGGTGGGAATGTTCTTTGGGGTGTGTAGAATAGGATTTGTTCATACCATGATGATTCCATCAGTAATATGTAAATAAGGGCTAAAAATGTTTAGTTTCAAAACTATTGAGCAGATTGGGCTGAAACTTAATGGGGATGTATCTGGGGATGTATAGATGAAGAAATATTAAGCAATCAGCAATGTGCAAATTAGGTGTAAAAATGTGACGGAAATTTGGTGAACTGTTTCTAGAAGTGTTATTCTACAGATTTTCTTGAAAATATTTTGACACAATTGGACTTGGCAACCATACCACACCCTTAGCAATAACCAAATGCCAGTATATTGTGCTAAAATAACATCATCTGGTAGGCAAGTGAGTATTCAAAAAATGTATGCAATCATCCCTAGCAACCATGACCACGCCAATAGCAACAGTCAAATGGTGTTGTCTTTCACAAAGATAACGGATTTTTAGACAAGTGAATAAACATTCAATGTGTAAGCAAATATTCCTAGCAACAAGACCACGCCCATAGCAACAGCCAAATGATCACATATATTGCAAAGATAACTGCAGGGATTAATAAACAAATGAATAAACATTCAAAAAATATATGCAAGTATACCCAGCAGCAAGACTACGCCCATAGCAACAGTCAAATGATCAGGAATATTGCAAAGTTAACAACAGGGCTGGATAGCCAACTGGATAATCATTCAGCAAATGAACATGTATACCTAGCACGGATCAGCATGTGGATAAACAATTTTAAAAACTGTACAGTTGTGCTACAGTGCCATTGGCACTATTTTTTAAAACCCTTTGTGCAATATTCTTCCAACTGAGAATAGTTTATAACATATACAATTACATGTACCTCTTAGACTAATATACATCAACCCCCATCAAATGCAACAGACTGAAATAGTTGTACTACAATTTCAAAGAAATCTATCACAGTGTGATATTGCCCGAGAGCATACATATAGAGATTTGACTTCGCAGCCGCAATCATTTCAGTCAAACTGAAACCCTGTCATTGAAAACTACTGTTCTTGAAATAACAAGGTACACATAGATTTGAATTATCAATATGTGAAAACCACTCAATATATAGTATTGGTAGTATATGGCTTGCTGACAAACGAGAAACATTATAGAAAAATTAAGTTCTTTCTGAGAGATGTTTTTGTTAGTGGACTTAGTGGACGTTGTTTACATTATGAACACAAAAGTTTGCCCCTCTCTTCAGATTAGAAATACAGCAAAACATTTATAAAACGATTGGTAGAATTAAAATAAGATTCTCCTATCCTGTAAAGAATTCCTAACAATAACAAGCAATAAACTTTTGACTCACGCGTGAAGGAAACTGACGACCTCGTCAGACTCTTTTACTAAGTGATGGCGACGGTGACGCAACTTCCGTTGGCATTGCTTCGTTATATATTTTCTTTTAGTGTTTCCACATTCTTATACATTATGTATTGACCTGAGTAAAATTGAGGTATTGAAGACAATTTTCAAGTACTCTATGGCTTCCGATAATGTGTATGGTTTGGATGTTATGTTAATAAATGGCCTCCTACATGTCCTTTTTTTAAAGTGTTTACTACATCCCCGCCCACACCCTCCCCACTAGCTATCCTGGGGGATGCTGTTTCTGCACAGAATCAAGATTGAAAGAGAAAATCCTGCTGGCTAGGTACAGTATCTCTCAGTGTAGGTTACAGCCCAATGTGAGACCTTTTTCACAAAGCCCACGTATATTTTTAAAGAAAGTTCTCATTGTTATGTATGGACGCTGAAGTTGATTTCCACTGTTCGTTTAATGTATAGTGTACCATACAATACATTTCTGAAGTGGGGTGGGGCATACACATTAAATTATGTGTAGCCCGGAAGGGGGGGGGGGGCCTTCGGAGGTACCCGGGAGGGGGCTACGAAAATTCTTGGTTTCATTTTTTTTTGGGGGGGGGGATGAAATATTTTGAGAGCACGAAAATAATCTTGCAGGAAAATATGAAAGCCGACTGGGATGCTGATCTACTGGTCACTGAGCCAGTCAATAATACTTAATAGTTTCCAATATATCAATGTCATCATATTTGGTTACTTCTTGGGAGCATGCATGCCTATTGGCAAATAGTTAACTATTCAAGTGATTGTTCATGGCAAATACCCCACAGGTTTTTTTCAAGGGAAAATCAGCAAATGGCTATTTTAAGGGATAATTTAGCAAATGTCTTCATGGTTATATCAAGGGTTAATTCTTTGTCATCATTAACAAATACAATTTCAAACACAAAAACAAATTCACCCCCGACCTAAAAGAACAGACCAGTCCCTTATTAATAGACTCGACTCTTCATTCATATTCATATACCTTTTACATGAACTTGTCAGTAGATGTCCTTGAACTCCGCTTATCTGTATCTGTATCTGTATAGTTACGGTGTGGGTCCTGGGTAAGGAATAACACACCGGGGGAGAGTATGTAGTCAGAATGGTTTTTGACAGAGACTGCCATTTTAAAGGCGTCACAAGATTTAGCGCACACAGTATTTTTGTCCAGATGGTTCCAGTCTACTAGTGTTTTTACAAAGAATGACTGTTTGTATTGAGCAGTTTTACAATTGTCAATTTCAACGCACTTTGAATTGTTAGTAACTCTTTGTTCAACAATGTTAGATGAGATACAGTCCGCAAATTTCCTAGCTTTTATAGATCTTTTGGGTTTAAGATAGTCCGCTGGTTGAATTGCTGGTACTTGGCCCTCAACCACCCTGTATAGAAACAAATACAATTATCAAATTATGAAACCAAAATTTTCAAGTGACTTTTAGAATTGCCGCTATAAATATGGTGATAGTCGACATGAAATGAGGCCTTCACCTATATTGTATAAGCCAAGCGGGATACGGGACAAAATTACCATATTTCTACACATCTCGAAAATTAACATATTAATGATCATATGCAAATTATTAACCACTCCTTACAATATACACAGGTAACAAGAGAAGATGTGTCCATCATGGCGTCTCGCACGTAGC
The DNA here is from genome assembly GCF_964340395.1 of Glandiceps talaboti. Taxonomy (NCBI): domain Eukaryota; kingdom Metazoa; phylum Hemichordata; class Enteropneusta; family Spengelidae; genus Glandiceps; species Glandiceps talaboti. The sequence goes on along the minus strand of NC_135550.1, from coordinate 31,663,024 downwards.
TGTTATTAAAACAACGAAGCGATCTGCCAACTATCAACAAGCTTACAAGATGAAAAGAAATAACTGCGGATGAGTAACCAGTTGTTTTAACGAAGTTAACGAAATGGCAAGGTAAGAATTACATGTTACATGATATCCCCACCAGAGAAATGACTACTATCTACAGTCTAGTCTTTACTATGTATGTACAGTATACTGTGTGTGCACACGACGATAGATATGACCTGCGTTACTTAGTGATACACTGTGAAGCTGGAGACGTCTAGGTAAGTAAGGGCAACGATGTATTTTTAACACGAACTGACTACTAACGTTCCGTGTTTGCATACATGACGGTGCGGCTACGAATTACCGGTGTCTGTGATAAGTAATTGAATTACGTAACCTGTCATTATCACAGGTTTGCTTTTGTGTCCTTGTAGATACATCGCAGACCATCTATCTGATCGTAGTAGTAGTACACGTAAGCCATGCACAGTGATCCAATACATATTTGAGCATACGCCATACAGAGTGGTCTCTATTTTCACATGAAGCTTTCTAGCTGCTAGGAATTACATATCTTATTTTCCATTGTAGTTATAACCACATCCTGCATCACAGGTACTCGAATCAATCTGTATGATTTTTAAAAAAATGTATGTCTTATTTACCATACATTTAAAAAAATCATACAGATTGATTCAAGTACCTGTGCCCTGCATAGTGAAACACCAAAATCACATTTTTAACATAGCATGGAGGTGACCGCGGCAACTAGTTTCTCCGCCATGGTCACATTTCGATGACTGGCAAGTGACATTTGACACCTACCCATATAATACATATATTGCACAGTACAAAATATGTCTGTCCATAAAAACGTAATATATGTGTCCTGTGTATAAAAATAGACCCAATGTACAGCTAGCTACAGAGTATGTGTTGTTTACACATATCATTTGTAGAACAAGCCAAGAAGAATATTTCACACTGTTCATAATCCGTTTCTTGACCTTTCATCGGTGTTAGTGTAGTTTTATTGCAGGCCTATATAATGATACATTATTTTATCCCATGTGAGCTAGTTATCTGCAGTGCTAGTGGTTATGAAAAGTGTATGTCTGGTGAAAGAGAAGTAATTGTGTTTTCATTTATTTTTTTAAATGGGCTGCCACAATCCGTTTTCACTTGCGGAAATGTCAGTTAACGTTTACAGCAAATTCTCAGTAAACCGTCAAACGAAGGAAATTTGATAAAGTCACTAGTTTCATATGCGGCCCAAAATGAACCACTGTTTTCAATGCCTACGCTACACGACCGGTCGTACGACCAAATTTCGGTCGTGGATGTTTAGTATCATATAATACACAGGGCTACAGTAAGAAATACCCGGATGTTCGTTTGACCTCGGACACTAAATTTATTCTAGCTGCAATAATTGTAGCGTCTTGTTGCGGTTTTGTGGTTTTTTTCGTCTGTTTTGGTGACTTTTTAAGTTTTTATGTTTAACCCGCACCTAACGGGTTAAACATAGGACTGATGTTCTTATCAAGATAGAGTATAAATCTAGTCTCAGATTCAGATTCATGTTCACATATTCAAGATATTTATGAGACAGACTCTTCTAATATATTGAGCCCCAGTTCCAGCCTCATAATTAAGAGATTTGATTCATAATCGTATTATTCGAGTACCTGTGATCAATGCCATGGAGGCTTTTACAATGTAAATGGGGCATGGACTCCAAGCCAAGGTTATCACGAACTCGACCTCCCGACCTTGGAGTGTTATATGTTAGGGTCCTTTATAAAATAGTACACGTCTTGAAACCAATTATCCAAGAAGAACTACGTGATAAATAATTAAGTAAATGAATACAATAAAAAAAAAGATAAAGTCGTGAACTTTTTTTGTATTAGCTTTGAAATAGATTGACTAAATGTTGAAACATTGCGACACAGATCTTTAGTATGTTGCTGAGCTGTGTAGTACTAGCTACATGACTGACATTGCCAAGTGGTTTATTCTCCATTTACTTGACAGACTACATTGTACAAAAGCAAAGCCCCTAAGACAGAAGTGAATATGTATACGTGTTTGAATGGATACAGGATAATACACCTCTGAGATAATCAGTTCTAGAACAATCTGATTAAAATCCGATGTAGATGTCGGCTAATCGTTCATTGCTATTTTACCTTCGTTATTTTGCCTGAATTGACCTTCGTAGTACGTTTACGTTTTTATTCTGAAACGTAAACATGTACCACGAAGGTCAATTCAGGCAAAATAACGAGCAATGAACGATTAGCCGACATCTACATCAGATTTTAATCAGATTGTTCTAGACGGAATGATTCATAAACCCCCAGACAGCAAAATGCATCGTAAACACGACAGGCCTCTCTTTTCGACATCGTAAGCGATGACCTCTTTGCGGCAACACGTGCTGCCATTTCTCAGTTCATCAGCAGAAGAAATGTGATATCTTTTGAGAACGGCAAGATGTAAATTGGCTGACTGAATATCAAAACTATAATTGATCAATCTTATGAGAACAGTTCAGCCTGTATGGTGATGTTTATGAATCAATCAATCAATCAATCAATCAATCAATCAATCAATCAATCAATCAATCAATCAATCAATCAATCAATCAATCAATCAATCAATCAATCAATCAATCAATCAATCAATCAATCAATCAATCAATCAATCAATCAATCAATCAATCAATCAATCAATCAATCCATCCTGGATTGAACTACACTAAAACTACCAAGCAAGGTATGACTATACTAATACTATCATAATTAGCCATTTTAAGCTTATGGTGAATCATGAGGAGATGCTTTCCGCTGCATCTGCATAACATCACAATACGTTGTAGAAAGCGATTATAGTATACGAAACCATATATTAGGCGATTAATTGAGATGACAGGTCAGTAGTTAGTTCGAGAAAATAAAGTGTCCCACGAAAAAAGAACCTCTCGCAAACCAGAGCACGTTTTGGAGCCGTAAAGAGGCCCGTGATTTACGACTATGGAAAAAATGGCAAAGGAAAGGAGAAATCACTTAAGAAAGAAAGTTTAAAGACGAGATAGGGAAATGGAAGAGAAAGACCGTCTGGTGAGAACAATGGTGATTAAAACGGTTTTACTTGGTTGAAAATAGCACAGACGGGTGGAGAGAAATACTTTATACATAACACCTCAATTATTATTCCATGACCATAACACATTTTTTTAGCCCATTATACATGTGCTCGTCTCCAGGCGTTGGTTATAATAGCACAGTTTAATAAATGAAACGTAGACCATGGATGTATATCTCGTAATACATTCATGCGTAGACTTTAGTCTACTTGCATTGTTCATTATGCCTGGATGTCAGGTTTTTGTCATGTCAACATATAAGCTTATAGAGACGGTTATCAATGCAAATACTGCACACACCCAAAAATACAATCAAATTTAATGCAAACGAAAATATATTTAGCCATTGAGGTTTTCCACGTTGGCAGCACTTGATTTGCATAATTCGCTACCCTCTACCATTTCTACAAGGCTTACTGTTAGTTGACTACAACTCATAGTCACATACGGGTATCCAACAACCTTCAAATAGTCCTACAAGCAGCTTATGTGTAGTCATTAATAATTCGTGTATGTTCTGTGGTGACAGTAAGGTGACAATGACCAGGTATGTTTATCTATTATTTGATAGCGTCTGTGACTGTTCACTAATATGTTGATGGTACCACACCATCCACCCACTAGCCTTTTTGTAGACTTGAGAACGGCTATCGCTACACTATCGCGACATTTTGAATTTTTGAATTTGCGATCCGTTCCTGTAGACTTGAGAACGGATATCGCTACACTATTCCGCGTATTCCGAGATATTGAACTGTATACACCGTCCCAAATTTAATACACACACACACACACACACACATATATATATATATATATATATATATATATATATATATATATATATATATATATATATATATTTCCTGTTGTTGTTGTTGTTGTTGTTTACTAGAGGATTGTCGTTGCCAATAGTCGTAATTATATGCTAGCTATAATCATGGACTCTATACGAAAAAATTATGCTAGTATTGACATATCTCTTGTAGCCTGGAAAATCCATGTGGATTGGATTTTTCACATTTGCCTTTTGAAAGACGGATATAAAATATCTAACCCGCATGGATTTCAGGCTATATCTATCAGGTAAACCTGTGACTATATTTGTATCGCACAATACTTACTACCAGGAGATTTAATTCTAAAATTTGGAAACGTGTACATCAGTTATATCTTAGTAGTATTTTACAAATAAATAACTATTGTAAATACCATACTACTAGAAATAAACCAACTCTGGTACTATATTAAACTGCCAACTTCCCGTGGAAACAAGAATATTTCTTGTTCTGGCCATGGCATCGTGATAACGATCGGATCTCTAGAGTATGTGATACCGTTTTGACCCAAGGCGATCTCAGTCACCCTATGACTTTCAGCTAGAAAGAGAAGTAACACATTTATATTGCAGGTCATGTGTTGCAATATTCAACAAAACACATTTTCATGCATAACATCACATTTGTATTCGTGTTTTCATTGGTTAATTTACACATTTGTATTCGTGAAATCGTTATTTTTATGGCATAAATCAATGTTTGTATTCGTAACTTTAATGTTACTATAGTACACGTATTTTTATAATGAAAATCATTAAACTCACATTTATCTTCGTTAATGTAACATTTGTTTTGGTCATTTTCAATATTGTTATTGATGAATCACTTTTATATCCGTAAATCATATTTTAATTCATCAACTTATTTTCATATTTGACAAATTACAGACAAGTAACAAATGTTGTATTTGCTTGTCGTAATTTTGTGTTCACATGCTACGACCATGTTTGTGTTATACACCATAGTGAGGTTATGCATGGAAATAAAACACTGACTATTACAACACATGGCCTGCCATACTTTTTACATTGAATGTGTTTGAGTGAGATTGCTATCCACCGATACCAAACGACGATTTTTAGTTTGCGTTTATCTGTCTCACCTACATAAATTCACCTAGTGAGGTATAATTCTCATTTGGTAAGCTTAGTCGTTGCAAGCTGATCAACTTTAGACATTGGAACTTGGACGAACAGAACCTGTTACAAACAGGGAAGGTAAACAACTGAATTGGATTAATATTGGAAGTACAGAGATTTGTATTACAGTCCATCATTTGATCCAGTTTCCCTGGCATTTCATGTACACATGAACAGGCCATATAAAACTGTTCTTATCAAACCATGATGTGTAATACAAGTGTCTTCTGGTCCAACGTGTTGTGCCAAGTCTTAGTCATCCAATTTATTTGTTTACTTCGTTTACGTTTGTCCACAGTATGATGGCAGTTGTACAAATTTATGTAATTCACACGGATGATGTGTTCATGTAAATGTTAAAACTGATATGTCCTGGACTCATCCTGGTTCAAAAGGCTTCATTTTACATGTAAAGCCTAACTCATAAAATGTAAGCCGTTGTTTATAATAGTTTCGCCCCCCCCCCCCTCCTTCTCCATTTGAGATTACACATGTATACTTACAGTCTATGTCAGCTATCCTTTTGTGAGCGCGCACTGTGAACAGTTGTACCCCTCACACTCAAGTAAGTAAGAAGGAAAAGGTTTCAAAAATAAACCCCACTCTCCAAAATGTGAAGTTTGGAAAGAAAAGAATACATACGTAATTATCAGGCGTAAAAATATACAGTTAAATTGGTTCAATTATCATGATTATAGCCCAGTATGTGGGATCTCTAAATGTAACCGATCTGTAAACAGTGTTAACAGGGCGAAGCAAGTAATCGTAAATCATTAGAATGCAACATGAATGTCACATTTTTTTTACATCGTCAAGAACTTTAAACATAAAATGACGTGATTTGCCTGGGCTGACAAAAACCACTCTGCAGGACGCTGAGAAGGTGATGAAGAACAAGATGGAAGAGCAATGATATAAACACAAAGTTGAATTACTTTACGTGGTGATAGGTTGTAAATTCTGTTTGAATCATGATCACATCTATGTTTGGATATTGTATCATTTTCTCACTTCTGCTTGAATAATTTATTTCTCAATAAGTATAAATGGTACGTTAGGACAGATGTTAAACACCAACTGGTTCATTTTTAGCGCTACCGAACCTCATACTCACCCAACTGAAGTTCAATAGTGGCGTAGGCATTGTGAAATGTCTGTGTGTATGTATGTATGTAAACAACTTACTGGTAAAGTCGAAAACGGTCGATCAGGCCATGGTATTTGGTGGGAACATAACTTAGGGAGTGTAGGTGGAAAATTGTTCAAATGAAAATGATCGCATCAGAAATGCGCATTTTGGGTAAAAAACAGGATTTTTGGTTTTAAAAAATTGGAACTCCAAAACAACTTTCGACTTGTTTTCAAACGTATCTTTCACAAGATTTAGACAAAAGACGTTGAATTCTTTCGAATTATTGTCAGCATGGAGACACGTTTGCACATGTTATTTATAGCTGTCTTCAAAGTATCACCCAGGGCGATGCTTTTGTACACCACCATTTCGCTCTTTTGAAGAAAAAATATCGTGCCATCTGGCTTCAATATCAGCAAGGTCAAACTGAAGTTTTCATCATCAACCATTTCAATTCTCTATTCTAGTTCTGCTGGTCGGACTGTTTTATGGACTGTGTTCTCGATAGCAGGACTGTCAATAATATGCACTTTGATATATTTACATAAATATGACGACAGTTACAGGTAGGTGATTCCATAATGTAGGGAGGAGGGAGGAGCTCAGGGGGAGGGCCGCGATCAAATCTTCCAATCAGGAGTATACCATAGACGTGTATGAGTGCACACATCAGGGTAAAATGTAAAAAAAAATATATTTGGTGAATATGTACGGTGTTTAGTGACTGTCTACCACCACGACAATACAGTGGCTTATCTGAAACTAGCGGCTTGAACATTTCTTTACAGATTAAACTTTGGCGTTTCACTCATCCAACATGGCGTTTACACCACCACGCTCGTGGTACTTCGATTATATAGCCTATTTAGGGTACTCATGGTACTTCGATTATATAACCTATTTAGGGTACTCATGGTACTTCGATTATATAGCCTACTATTAGGGTACTCATGGTACTTCGATTATATAGCCTACTATTAGGGTGCTCATGGTACTTCGATATACATCTTATACTAGTGTATTCTCATCTATCATTTTCACACAGACATATGGATTCATATTCAAACTATGGCATTACTTGTCAATGTAATTAGGTAAAGGATCCCGCTGTCTGATTGTCTGTCTGTCTGTCTGTCTGTCTGTCTGTCTGTCTGTCTGTCTGTCTGTCTGTCTGTCTGCGTGTGAACGTGTGTGTATGTGTATGTATATATATATATATGTGTGTGTGTGTGTGTGTGTATGTATGTATGTATGTATGTATGTATGTATGTATGTATGTATGTATGTGTGTGTGTATGTGTGTGTGTGTGTGTGTTCGTTATTGTTAGTGTGGAGTTGAAATGCGAAAAAAATAGTGTCCCACCAGTGAATTGCCAAACTGAAGAAACCTCATTTGTACTGTAACTCACTTCAATGTGCATGACCACAAATTAAAAAAAAAATTTGCTTTAATACAGTTAAAAAAACAAGAGTTACACGTCTCTATACTATACATCCTTGCGTCATACTATACATAGGGATGACTTGACATTTGTATTGGATTTACAATGTATTATTAGGTGACATTTCTATGATCCTGACCATGGGAGTCACAGTGTCACCAATAGTTTATCTAGAATCATAAAATTATAAGAGAGCGAATGAAAGATATGTTAACACTGTCATTAAAGGTACCCAGGTGTTATGTCATTTTGATAAATAACAGAATGTACTAGAAAATGTATCTATATAGTTTACGTGGAAATTCATCTTTGTCAGCACGCATAACACTGACGAGGGTGACTAATAATAAAAATTACAAATATACAAGAAAAAAAATGAAATAACCAAATTATGTTATTATCTTTCAGAATCGGCAAGCTTGTCAATACCCATGGCTCAACAGACGATCCTGAAGTTGGGACACGACGGAGGGAAAGCTCGTCTAATAATGGTATGCATAAGCAGGAGGACGCTGTGCCTAACGAAAAAAGTTTAATAAGCCCAAACGTTACTAAAAGGACTTCAGTAGAAGATGAACATATGAGTAAGACAGACAACAAGACATTACAACCTTTGGCAACAAAGGCAGAGGTTAATAAGGAAAATGCGAAGCCTAAAGAAACTGTGAAAGCAGAGAAGGAATCAGCGAAAGAGGCAAAAGACAAGCCCGAGCAAACTGTAAATAAAGAAAAGGAGAAACCTAAGGAAAAGCCCTATGAAGGTCCGATTTCTGGAGAGGAAGACTTCAGGCATGAAGATATTTATAAAGAATATATGGTGAGCAAATTTACTAGAAAGTGACATCAATATGAAATTGCAGATAATGATTCAAATAGTTAGACAGATTCACAAATCGTAGTCCGAAAACATAATTTTAGTCAAAGTTGAAGTGTAAACTTATAGTGAAATCCTTTGCTGTACACTCAGGTGGTCTGAGTGAGAATGAATGGAAACACGACTTTGGCAACCCTGTCGATCTCCCTCAAAGAGTTAGACGTTGCATTTGTTCACGTGATAACTACTTAACTTAATTTGGTGATAAATTACAAACACGTACAGGCATAATCAAGCTGACATATTGTGAAAACCAAAAGATAGGACGGTATACAATGCATGGT